>NC_040030.1:14530547-14725294 GCF_000972845.2 Larimichthys crocea
AAGAAATGATATGCTACATTTATGAACTTGAATTGAAGCAATGTGGCTAAAATGTTTTCCCTACAATAATGTCTGATGACTGGCTTAAAGACCTTCTTCTGTTTTTTAGCTCATTCTGAGCCAATCAACACAACTCAACAAGTCTTCTCCATCAATAAGTCAACAATCTCAGGCATTACTCAACCCGTCAAGGAAAGAAATAGACTGATTGTGAACTATCAGACATATGGCAGAGCAGTGAATTCCAACCAGGTTTAATGTACCCGAAGGCTTACCTCTGTAGTGGTCAGGGCTATGTGTAAAAATAATAAAGAAAATGTTGAGCTGTAGCCTGAAAGCAATGGTAAATAAAATGGTTACAACAGTTTGTTAACAGTAATGGACCAAGTAGTTGACCAAATTAAAAATAAATAAATGATGAAACAGAAAGGTAATGGCTATATGATTCAAATAGTTAGCTAAATGATGGACAAAGAGTTAAATTTTAATCTTCATCTTCCTATGAACAGTTACTGTAGATGCTGTAGAAATACCAAAATTGAAACCAGTAAGGCCTCAACCTTATTAACCACCATGTCACTGTCATCATATTTTCATTGTTTCACCACAAAAGTCCATTTTGCAGAGTTTAGCTCAAATGACGGGTGACAATTTAAAGGTGTTTTCAAAAACAAATGGTTTCTTGAGGTTTGTTTGGACATCTCACATTTTTCCAAGGAATCATCAAAAAAACTACACATCCAACCTGCTGTACTTTCTTTAACAAAGAAAAATCATTCTTCATGGCTGAATGAAAAGAGTTATCAAGGGCCAGTAGTTGTGATGACAGTCTCAGAAAGAAAAGAAAAGAAAAGAAAAGAAAAGAAAAGAAAAGAAAAGAAAAGATGTGTTAACATGAAACAGTTACTCATAGTGTAAACATTTTTCATGAGTTGGGAATTGAACTCGGGTCACTGGAGCTGAAAGAAAAATCTATACGGCCATACACCACCATGACTCCCAAGCATTCACTTTCCTCTGCACTACTTTAATATCACACTGCTGCCTGTATCCATTTATGTCTCCTGCAAGTAAATATGGTAAATATGGTATATGTGTTGAGCAACGTACAGAGTAAGTGTGACAAAGAAGAAGCTCTCACGGACAAACTGATAAACAGTGTGATTTTATCTCTATACATTTATTAGGCTCATCTTACACACTAACTTCCTTTTATGTGTTGTCACAGCCTGCTTTTTAATGTGCCTTTATGTGTTTGTGTGTGGCCTCGTGTGTCCACCCATATTTACACATTTGTGTCTTTTGAGACAGTAGTTGATGCGAGTTTTGTGAACTTCCCCATTCTCTATCTGGGAAACTTGACAGATACGGCCACAGTGCTGTTACCATTTGTTGTATTACAGTTTTACAGAACTGTGACTGAAGAAGTTACTCAAGATAACAGCAATAACCAAACGTGAGATACATTTTAATGTTTGAAGAAGTAAAAGGGTGAGGATGGTGAGATATACTCGACACGACAGTATGCTGTGCAGGGTCAACAACACTACAGTAGCACTGGGATGAAAACTAAGAAATTTAACGAATAAACAGTGACCACGCAGTTCTAATTGAACAGCCTACTACAATTCAAACTTTCCATTTATTTTCATTCTATACATTAACCCACCTGACTCTGGCGAGTGGTCAGATGAACTGTTCCAATAAGCCAGATCTTTATTAACCCAGATACTGGCCTTCTTAAGTGATAAGTGATATAAATTCTGCAGACAAGAATGTTGGTATCAGAATAGGAATGACATCAGTAACTTGAGAAAAAGTTGAATCAGTACACGTACTAAATAACATGCCAAAATAGACACTGCCTGTCCAAAAAAAAGTCGTACACTCTAATATTTTGTTGGACCGCCTTTAGCTTTGAGCATTGTTTCGATAAGCTTCTGCAATGTCACAACATTTATTTCCATCCAGAGTTGCATTCATTTTCTGCCAAGATCTTATATTGATGATGGGAGAGTTTCACCACTGCGCAAAGTCTTCTCTAGCACATTCCAAAGATTCTCAATGGGGCTGAGGTCTGGAATCTCTGGTGGCCAATCCATGTGTGAAAAGGATGTCTGATACTCCCTGACCAAACTCATTTACAATGCGAGCCAGATAAATCATGGCATTGTCATCTTGTAATATGTCTGTGCCATCAGGGAATAAAAATTCCATTTGATGGAAAGACCTGTTCATCCAGTATATTCAGGTAGACAGCTGATCTCATTCTATGGGGACATAACGTTGCTGAACCTAGACCTGACCAACCAAGTCCCAGACCATAACGCTGCTCCATCCACCTGCCTTCTTACTCTGATGTGCCCAAGATGATGGTTCACCTCCATCCTTCCAGTTTTAATAATGCGTTGGACAGTTCTTAATCCAATTTGAGTAGTTTCAGCTTTCTGATTAACATCCTTTCATGGCCACAGGATATGTCTTCAGATATGGTTGTTTAAGAAAAGAGAAGCTACTCACAGCATCAGCTAGGGTTAAATAACTTGTTGCTAGCTGAAACATATTAATCACTGCAGTGATTATCCAATGGAAAGGCTCTTACCCATTTGTTTAGTTAAATCCAGGTGATGACTTTTTTTTTTTTGACAGGCGGTGTATTACATCAGTGTACAAAACAACTATGTATGTGTGAGGGCACCTTGAAGTTGGGCAAAACACAGTGGATGAAGTTCACTGTGTTCAGCGGATGTTTTTGTTTGAAAAACAATTTTTACAAAGCAATAAATTGCCTAATTTACATCTTCATCAAAATTACAACATTTAACAGTTATAGTGGGTGTTTAAAGTCTAAGGTTGCATCCAGAAAGGATCCGGCGCTGCAGCGAAAACGCAGGTTTTTACATTTATGCAGCAAAAAAAAAAAAAAAAATGCAGCAACCTGTGCCAGAGAAGTTGAGCCAGATCCAAGTTTTGGAAAAACGCAACCTGACGTCACGCTGTGGTCACCAAGTAGATGATAAGACCAGTCAAACCTCCAGAGTCAGCCTGAAATGTCTCTGAAACTATCCAAGTGGATTCACGGACTAAACTCTGATTCTCTACCTGTAGTGTTCTGGCTTTGTTTATTTCATGTACCCAGCTTCTATATTTGTGTCGCAATTTACAATGTAAAATTGTGACACAAAGTAGTTTAATTTGTTTTGTGTGTAATGGTTTGAGAGGGAGAGAGAGAGAGAGAGTGTGAATATGACAAATCTCATTTAACCTTCGTCTTTGTTGGGGCTGCATGCTGAATTGTGAAGTGCTCATGCATTGTAAACTCCTATATGGGAGAGCATCACCAAAATACTGTATAATGTGAGCTTCACCACCCAAATTTTAAAGTGCAACTGTACAAATTCAGGAAATCAGACTGAAAGTGAGAAAAAGAGTGACAGACTTGTGAGGGGAAAACCCTTTTTTCCAGCCCTCTGACATGGCTTCCCTAATATGCTTTAGCTGATCACATTGCTGTAGAACGGTACATGAAAACATGAGATTGAGAGAAATGAGCCAACCTTGATACACACACATCCAATCAAAAACATTATAAAGGCCTTTTCCTTTTTTCACTTGTGAATGAAGGCCTGTTGACAAAGTGTGTGGGTTTTGTTTGTCTCAGTATGGGGGCCATACATTAGTTTTCCTGTTTACCATTTCCTCCTTTTCCTCTCAACCTCTCTGCCTTCCTATTTTCATTTGCCTCTCTTCTTTCCTTTTCTCTTTGAAACAAAACACACCACGTGTCCCACCAATGCCATCTGAGCAGAGAATCGCAAACATACAAAAGGGCAAAAAAAAGGGGGAAATTATTGATCTGATGTCAGCATCAATTAGACGGAAAAGAGGAGAGGAGCAGCACAGAGAGAGAGGAAAGAGACTGAAAGTGAGCTGTTGGCGGTACACAGGTGGAGCTAATGGATAAGTGGAAAAATACAAATGTAGGCTGATGGAGAAATGTTGAAAAAAAAGCCTAAAAATATTTACTCTATATAAATGTGAATTTGTTTGCAAGGACACCGGTTTATGAGTGCATATGTGTTTGCGTCTGTCCACATTTTACTGTGTGAAAGAGCTTGTCACTGCTGGTGGCGATGAACACATCATTTCTGTACCAATGCACACTGGGAAAAGCAACAGCATCACACACACAATGCTCAAACATACCAGTCTTTGTTTATAATTCCTTTAAATCTCTATTTTTATTATCATTTTTCTTATAAATTGACTTGGTCAAGTTAAGGTTGAAGCGCACAAAGCAAAATAAAAAATATACTGCTTCACCTCTAGGCTTGTCAAAGGAAAGTCAACCCGTTGCTGGATTAGAAACAAGTCCTATTTTAAACAAAATAGAAATTACTCTTAAGTTGACAGTATGCTGAACTTTTAAGTCTTAAGTGAAGTTGGTCCAGTTAGGACATTTTATTCCTGCTTGTCTTGCAGGTACTTCAGCAGGCAAAGATGCCTGTTATCATGGGGGCTTGTATCCAAACCAGGGTGAGCTGTAGCCGAACATTACATGCATGCATAATAAAAGGTCTGCTTGAGGAAATTATGAGTGACAGATATTGATTAAAAGAGACACTGCATTGATCTCCTCCAAACATCAGAGGTAGAGGACGACAGAGAAGAAAGAGGAGCGTGGATGAAAAACCAACCTAAGTGGTGATTCCCTCAGAATGCAGTGCTTTTACTCCTCAACCCTAATCCTACCGCACCACAAAGGGTTGCTTATTATATTTATTATACATTAATCTGTCAATTCCTTGATTAAGCAATTACTTGTTTGATCTATAAAATTTCAAAAAAATGTGAAAACTGTTTCACAAAGCCCCAAATCCTCAAATGTCTTGTTTTGTCGACAACCCATCAGTTTGACGCAGAGGACTATAAAAACCCTAAAAATATTAGATTAATCAATAATCTAAATAGTTGGCAACTAATTAATCAACTAATCACTGCAGCTCTCATCCAAAATCATTTTTTGGATACAGTGTCTGTCTCCCAATACAAAAGCTGAATTACCGTATAGCAAATGTTTAATTTACAAAATCAAACAGCAAAAATTAATTCAAGAAACAGGTAAGAAGTTGGTCTAATGAAAACTGAATCAAATTCCATTCACGGTTATTGCATTTCAATGGATCACGGTTAAATGAATCAAAGTAGAATGTATATGCATGGCTGAAAAAGTAATCAGGTTGATTTAGGTGTACTGGCCCTTTAAAATGAACCTTTTCTCAAACTTTCAATGAATCCCCTCACTAAAGGTCTCACCTAAAGAGAATCACTTAAAGATCGGCTATCAAAACCAAAACTAAAACTCACTGATAACAGTTCCTGTTAGGCAGGTTGCTATTGGTGGTCATACATATGGACATGTATACACATTCCAGAGGGGATGGGGTGGGAGAACGAGGAAGGGCGAGAGAATGGTGAGGGTCTGTGTTTGCTATAGACTTCAGACTATATACAGCTAGTGGAATGATAAGTGTGTGTATTTCTGCGTGTGCTTGCATCTGTGCACATGTGTAGGAGAGGGCAGGGTGAGGATACTGTTATTTTTCAGAAGACGTGATGTCTCATTGCACATCGCACACACACACACACACACGCATACAGTCAGACAAACACACACGCCGTGTGTCACTGCACATTACTGTTGCTTTCTGTGGGCGCTGCGTCCAGACAATGACAGGCAGGCAGGAGCCACAGCATAATGAGAGAGAGCAGGGGCCTTCGCTTACACACACACTTCCACGCGCGCACACACAAACACAGAGGGCAGTCGGCTTCACTCCGTCCCCTAGCCTCTCAATTACCCAGCAGGCTTTTAGTGCCACTCCGCTCCACTACAGCAAATTACCCAGGGCCCTGTCTCACTTAGAGACCTGTGACTGTGTGTGAGCATGTGTGTGTGTGTGTGTATTAGTGGGTATGGGTGCTTGACAGAGGTAGAGCAAGAGAGAGACTGTGTGTGTGTGTGTGTGTGTGTGTGTGTGTGTGTGTGGTGCTAAAGTGAGTAGCTCTGAAACAGTGGCTGGAGCCCAGCAGAGGCACATGAAAAGCTAATAAAAGTGTTTGAATGCAACTGCCATTAGGCTAATACCTCTCCACAAGTATGACACACACGCGTGCACACACACACGCACGCGCGTGCACACACACACACAGTGTGAGAGAGGAGAGAAGAGGCGACAGTGTCAGCTGCAGTGCCCTCTCTTAGATCAAATGTAGCTCTCTGGCTGGCTGAGAGTGCTGGCTTTTATTGAATGAGATATTAAAGAGTTGTTAGCTGAAGAATACTGATACAAATGGCAACTGTTGACTGTTTAATTGCATCACAATTTGGTATAACTTCTGAAAAATCGACACCTCTCTCCTTGCCGTGATCCACGTGTTTTTGGGCCCTCTGTGTTTGAACTTCACAATCGTGTCAAAAGCCTGCTTGCTTAGGAAACGAGTAGAGTCTTTGCCAGGTGTTATTGATCTATAATAACACCTAGCTGTAAGCTGTAATGCAGGGGACTCAAATCATGGGATCACTCAATTCAAATACATTTAGAAGAAGAGTTACTTTATTGATCCCTTTGAAGTAAATAGATTTTTTTAAGGGTTAGGTGCCTTGCTTAAGGGCACCTTCCACACTCCTACTTATTGGTCACTGTTGGACGCAGCGCAGTTAGGAGTGCATGGCAGCTTTGCAGGTGCTTTATGTTTGTGATGATTTCATGTTTGAACTTGATGTGGGTTTGCCAAATTAGGATCAGGAGAATGGGACCTTTTTCACTGTCTTTCACTTAAATTAATGAATTAATGAATTATTCTAAAGGTATAATTTTAGTGGCCCATGCTGTACTGTGTGATGTTGGCTTTGGTTTGCTTCAGTCACTGGCTTGATGCCAGCAGCCAAGTAAAGCACTCGACCTTTTGTGAATTTATGAATTCATAAAACGAATTGTGCTGAGCTGACGGTATTTATTTCTCATCTCTTCTTCCACACTGCCACAATGTGAAGGTGAAGCTGAGCCATTTGCTCCATTTTTCCTGCTAAGTTATTATGAAAATGACCGATAGCTTATTTTCAGTGTTTTAATTGGTGTTGTATGTGTGACTTTTGTTCTAAGGACATAGTTTGGCTTTTAATATCAGCTGCAATAGACAATTCACAGTCATTTTGTTCTCACACAAAGACATACTTTTTGGAGATTTTTCTTTTTTAGAATGAAACAACTTTTCTCTTACTCGACCTCAAATCAAATCAAATCAAATCAACCAGCAGCACATAGAGTGTCTAATTGAGAATGGCATCACATTGACTAAATTGCCAAAGAGATGATTTGTGCCAGAATAAGATAAAGATAAGTTAAATTAGTCAGAGTGACCCAGAGCATGTGTAAGCTCAGAACACACACGCTTTTTGTGTCTGAGCTGCCTTGTTGAGAGCTGTGTTATCTCTATCTGTGTGTTGGTATGTACATGTGCCTGTACTGCACATGCCTGGGTCTACAGAGTGTGCGTATTAAGAAATCTGTTAATTAACCATTAGCTCTGCCCTGGTGCTGGAGTGAGAGAGTGAGAGCGGCCCACAGAGAGACAGACCAGGAGAGAGAGAGAGAGAGAGAGAGAGGATCAAAGCAGGGGTCTGTGGCCAGGGGGGCCCCCTGTGCTTAGATGAAATGCGGCGGCTGCAAACTTTAAAGACTTCCTGCCATTAGCCTGGACCTTGTCCCCTCGCAGGCCTGGAACTCCTCCTGTCCCCCACCCCCACCCAAAAAAAAAAAAACAATGACAAAGGAAGAGAGAGAAAGAGAGAGAGAGAGAGAGGGAGACTAAATACAATGACCATAATGACACTTTTGTGTCTAGAAACAACTACTGATTGAAAATCCACATGACGTGCATCTAACACAAAAATGATGCCGGAAATTAGTTAAGGAATTTGAAACACAGTTTCTGTTTGGGCACTGAAAACTGAGCTTTTGATGATGGGTCACATACAATCAGTGGATTTTTCAAACATGGTCATAAATAAAGATGTACTAAAGAAGAGTCATGCAGTTTCTTTTAAATGTGAAAAATTCACTGGTTCCAGCAGCTAAAAGTTTTTCATAGACCTGGTGATCACTGGATTCAGCTGCATTGCATTCCAGTTGCACTGTGGCTCGGTCATGGCTTCATCGTGACTTCAATGTCCAGTGGAAACATTTTCAGAATCGGTAGCATCAGTTTGCAGCCACATTTATAATAGAGTTGTTTTGCCAATGTTTTTTCATGCTCTGAAGGTGATTAAAAAACAGTTTGCAGCTCATTTAGATGTGGTAACAGATGCTTTGTGTCTGTACTTTTGTCGCCTCTAACCCTCTCTGTGATCTCTTTTTAAATGGGAGTACAGCCGATCACACAGCACAGCTGTTGTCTGTTTATAGTTACTCTGTCATTAAATTGTGATTTTTGTCTGATCAACATTTACTACTTTTTTTTTAAGATGTTTTTTTTGGCCTTTTTGAGCTTTTTATTTGATAGAGACCGCTGAAGAGTGACAGGAATGTGGAGAGAGAGAGATGGATCTATCTATCTATCTATCTATCTATCTATCTATCTATCTATCTATCTATCTATCTATCTATCTATCTATCTTTATCATGAAGAAGATTAGAGAGACTAGAGAAAAACCAGAACCAGAGAAAACAGTAGCTGGGCTTTGTGTGTCCCACTCTTTACCAGAAGTTGACTGGGATGCAGAAGATGTGATGATGGTGTTCTGCCATTGTGAGGATGAAGATCCCTAAAATGGCCTTGAAAACATCAGTGTTGTTCTGACACAAACTCTCTTTTCAGATTTAGCCAGCTTAATGTGGGTGTGGTCTGTAATGTCATAAATAATCAATGGGCATTTTCACATACTTCAACTGTGCAAGGTTACATTTACCTTCTTGCATAATCTGAGCACTCATTCATACTTTAGTGTGTGTCTGTGTGTATTTGCGTGCACATTTGAATTCTTGACCCCCTTAGAGCAAGCACCTCCACCTGGGCCGCATTAGAGAGAGGAAGTGTCTTTACTGTCCTTTTACCAGGGCGCACACGCAAATGCATGAACACACACACACACACACACACACACCTGACAGAGCCAGGAGCCTGATCTGACCATCTCTCTGGGCGGCGGTGAGCAGAGGAAGCTCACCAAGGGCTAACGAGGGAGGATCAAAGAGCGCATTACCATGCCTCCCCTCTTCGTCTCACTCTGTCTCCATTCCTCTCTCTGCCGCTCACAAGCAATAAGAGGCCCGCCGGCTGCCTGTCCTTGTGCTTGTTAGGCGGTGACAATAGGACGTGCCCTGAGCCAAAGGAAATGAATTATTTACCCCGCTCCCTCTTGTACTCTTGAAGAAAGAAAATAAAATCCCTCTTCTTGTATTACCATTGAACTCACGGCCCTTGTATTACTCACAAGCCTTGTTCTGTGGCCTCAGATGTTAAATGCTCGGAATAATTCTGTTCTCCGCTGTCGGCAAAGATATCCATCCCCAGCTTGTCTGCGCCGCACACACACACACAGGGGAAAAGGATGCAAACTTACAGAGATATGTACATGTGTCGACGAGGCGTCTTCAACATACTTACATACGCACACTCAATCAAACGCGTCTTTCACACGTGTTAGTAACAGTTTAGGATGGATGCACAAAGGGCAAGTGAGGGCACCAGTGATACAGGGAATTAGGTGTCGTGTGGGTGTAGTAGGCTGACATCTGCATCAGTATACATCTGCTAATTTATCTGATATTAAAGAGATAATTAAATTCACAATGAGACTTCATATCCTTGACCCCCGGCAGTGTGGCAAGAACCTCATAAGCCCTTATCCAAGAGCAGACAAAGGCTGAATTTGGCCTCCGTGCAATGTGTGTGTATGTTCTTGAAGCTACTTTCTTCACAGTACAATATGCCCTTGGTGAAGTGGCCTCAATAATTATTTAACTTATTCTCACACGTCCTCTCTTTCTCTCTCCCTTCCCCAATCACACTTTTTCTCATCATAATTCCTCATCGCACCCCTTCCTCCACCTCCTTCTCTTCTCCTCTCTTTTCTCATCTGTCCGCCCCTCCTTATTTTCTGTCTCCGCTTATCTTTCTGCCTCCCCTGTCCTCCGTCCTGGCCCTGCCTCTGTTCTTAGGAGCCATAATGACTGTCTTTGAAACAAGGGGGGAGTAATGGTCACCTTGATAATGATGATGGTCGTGTTGGTGAAGCGACGAGTGTGTCGGGGGCGGAGTGTAGCCTGTCAGCATGGGCTCACCTCGCTTGCTCTCCAGTCCCAGCGTCAGAGTGGGAGCAGAAACCAGTGAACATTGAAACTGGTGATTGTTCTTCTATTTTCTCTTATTTTATTCTTTCGTACTCTACATGCCCGTTAGATCAATACCCAGAGACCCGAGGCCGACACAATGTGCTGCGGGCTACGCTGGGGCCTGTGTGGGCCCCAGACAATCCATCTCTATACACTTCTACTGGTGGAGGACATGAAAGCGCCTTCATTAGCCGCGCCAAAAGACTCATATATTTCTCACAGGGCATAAAAGGCCATTGTAAAAACGCCCTCTGTTCCCTTTCAAACATAAAACGTGTCAGACGGTACAAAAGGATTCCAGTCGTCACAGAGAGCAAGGATCATTACGAAACAAGCCGGCAGAGAAGGCCGAGCAAAATGAGCAGAGCAATGAGAGGAAATCATGATTAGAGAAACACAGAGAAGAGAATTGGGTAAGAGTTTTGATGAGTAACCTAAAGAGGAGGCTAGATGCAAAGCCATGAAGAGCTGGATGAAGGAGAAGAGCAACGTGAGACATCCACAGAGTAGATTATTTCCAGGTAGTCCTTTAGTCCTTTATACTTCAGGCAGCTTCGTGTCTTTTTCTTTCTGACTTCCTGTGTGTACAAACCTTGAGTTAGGGGAGCATATGCCCTAAAAGCAGGAGGCCTTGGACAGATAATGACTGCGTTGCTAGTCTATTATAAACCAGACAGGCCTTGCATACCGTTGTTCCAGCCTCTTCCAAAAAGAGCCTCCACAAAAGATCCAGCTTTCTGGATTTCAACAATCCTGCAACACCCCTCCCAGCACCCAACTGCAGGGAAACTGACCCTGTGCATAACTGGCAAAGGAACTCAATTACTGGTAGGTTGCCACGGTCAAAGCTGTCTCAGTTTCATGATGCCCACATTGGTATTGTTCGGGTAGCAAATCACTGCGCATGTAGGGAGCTTGTCCCTCATGAAAGATAACTGGAATTCAGACGAGGTGAGTTCTACGAAGACCCCGGACAAAAGAGGCTGATTGAGATTGACCTCTGCTATATGCTGTACAACAGACAATGCTGTATCTCTTACGCAAGCTCTCTTTATGCGATGAAGCGCAGACAGCAATGACCTCCCGATCTAGGCCATTATCCACCCAGAAATTCTTTTCAGCTTTTAACGCAAAAGCAAATGAGTCTGCAGCCATGACCAAAAATCGACACAGTAGCAGAAATTTATGGGGGAAAAGACTGGAACATAAAAATAAAACAGGTGAATAAAAGAGGAGGAATGAAAAGGCTAGAGAAGAAATTGAATAAGAGCCAGGTATTTATCTGCATAAAACTATTTCCTTTAGTACTGGATCTGACAGGAATCTAAGTGAATGTCACATGAAAATACAGTTTTGTTCTTGTTTTTTGCAAGCCCACTGCTTTCATCAACGCTTTGTGGTTTGGAGTGGGACTTATTGATTCAAAGAAGAACATTAAACACAATGAATTAACAGACACAGACGTCTGGAGGGTTCAAGGTAGAGTCCCTGTGCTAAAGCTGTAGATTCAATGTTTTTTGTTCATATCAGGTCAAATACGTGACCTCTAAATAAAATTTCCAAGAGTGCTCACTGAGATCCTGTCTCACCTGATTGTTTTCTGGAATAAAAGTTTTTGGGGAAATGGTGGCACTCTTGAATAAAGGTAGCACTCATGCTTTCTCCTCTTTTTGCTCTGTGCTTTTCTTCAGATAGTTGCAACAACGAAGCTGCTTCTTTGGATTGACCTATTTAGGAATAAGTGAGCTGATAAGACAACAAAAACAACACTGAAAAGGAGGGGAGGGTCACGTAATGAAAAAACTTTCCAGATTTGTAACAGAGCGGATGAACTTGTCACTGTGGCTTAAAAGACTCATTACATTATTAAGCCACAGTGCAGTGATTTGTTTTCAAGTACAACAAGGCTCACTGTGCACAACATTAACCACCCGTGTTGAGCTGTGTGTGTGTGTGTGTGTGTGTGTGTGTGTGTGTGTGTGTGTGTGTGTGTGTGTGTGTGTGTGTGTGTGTGTGTGTGTGTGTTTGGGGAGGAGGAGGAACACCAACTATTGCAGCAGACATGTTCAAGATGGAAAGCCACTGGTGACCTGCGTAGGCAAAGACTAGAGTATTACTCCAACAGCAAAGATTACATGGTACTTACAGGAGGTCAGGCTCCAGAGACAGTACAGGGGAAGAAAATAGGAGGGGGGGGATAGGGGGCCTGTACAGCATGAGCAGAAGCACGTACAAGAGAAGAAGGTGAAACTGATTCAGTCTGTGTCCACAGCTTTTTTATTACTGGGGCTCCGTGTGTGTGTGTGTGTGTGTGTGTGTATGTGATTTACCACTTCAGACACAGTACTTCAATGATTCAGTGTGTCACAGTAGCAGTAAAATCTGGTTTGCTGTTACAAGTTCTTGACTAAATTTAAATGATTTGTGTATTCGACTTCAAACCCAAAAAGAGGATGCTTCTTTTCTAAAATATAGTATTGAATTATTTTTCAAGACATTACGGATTTAAATGAATTGAGACGATCTCCTGATTTGAGCCTCGATCAAAACTTTTTTGGTTTTATTTTACTTTTCATCAAAATTCCACATACTCTACCCTTCTCTTCGTGCGGGTGCCTCAAGCTTGCTCTTTTCCGCATGTCTGTATTTTCATTGGACTTCTGCCTACTCATATAGCCACCACAGAGCACCTAACAGAGACCTTCCTAGCATTAAACTGATTTTTGTGAAACACCCATCTGGTTCCAAATGGCTAAAAAACAACTTTCTGGCAGTGAAAGGAAGCTAAATGAAATATACAATCAATTCAGACCTACTAAAGAGAAAGGCGTAAGAGTGGGCAAGAAAAAAAAGCCATCAACAGATGTTCCTTCATTATTGAGCTGTTTACAAAATACCTGAAACAAGCTTTTTTTTATTTAACGAGTGTCCTGACCCAGACAGTGTGAAAAAGCCTCTTAGAACTATAGATGGCAGATCACACATTATCGAGTTTACTATTCTCCCTATTTTTTGTCTTGCTATTATTTAGTTATTATCGTTTATTTTTGGTCATTATTTTATCCACGGGGATTGTGTGCAGCACAGTTCCAAGAACATGTGATGGAAACACAGTGTGTCATGTGTCCTGCAGCAGCCTTGACCAGGAAAAATTGCATTCCTAGCATTGAAAAATGCCCCTTGGCTTTTTTGATTATGTTTCACTTATGTCCTGTCATGTGCCTCTTTATATCACTTGAATACATAAATTGTGAAGCCTTCATAGCATGTAATTCATATGTTAATCTGTTGTGCTAGGCAATATTAGTTCTGACACTGAGTTGATCTCATAATGCCCTGACAAGCATTATATTAAATTTAGTTCAATCTTAAACACACTGTTGGGGTGCTTACACACATTAAGGGCAGTTTGACCAATGTGACTGTGACTGCAGTTTATGTAAAGTGAGTCCAGGTGTATCTGAATACTATGTTCAAAGTGCAGGGAGGCACAGCTGATGGAGATAACTTATCTCTGTCAGTCGGCGAGGGGATACTTCTGTCACTTGGCTGGAGCATATGATTGCAGGTATATGCAGATTCTATCTGAGTGGGTGAGTCGTGAGTACCAGCTTATCAGGAGTTTGCAGGAGCCGCCTCTCCTACGGTGGGATCCACAAACACCTGTTGAAAAGGAGCACGCAAGCTTCTGAACTCAACACGATAAGAGGCGGCGGTGAATGCACCAGTCACTCCGAAGAGTGGGATGTTCGGAGAAATGTGAAAAACAAGGGGAAAAAAAAGATGGCAAAAGTTGATGTCTGAAATGTGTTTCTTTTGCTCCAGGGAAATACACACAAGCCTCAACGTAGCCACAATTTTGATATACTATACGTGCCACTGTTCCCTTCCCTTTTTTGTCTATTGTTTTAACAGGGTTGAAATGTTAAAAACCAGACTGGCCACGTTCAATCTTTGTGAAGATTAGCAAGCGCAAAGCACATGTGCTCTGAGGGAGGTTCACCGCGATAATTACCAAGCCTCCCGGTTGCATCTGCCTCATGCTAACTGGTGGCAAGCCAACCGACAACATGCACCGAAAACAACAGTCCCTCTCTGCTGGCAGTGCTGCCACTCGCTCGCTTTTTTTTTAAGCTCTCTGTGTCTCTCTGCCTTTTTCTCTCCCTCTCTCTGGCCCCATCTGTCTTCTCTTCCTCTTTCATCTCTTCGTCGTCTGCATCTTTATCACATTTCCCTTTTTTTTTTTGCTCCTGAGCTCTCTTTTTCTCCCCTCCTACTCTTGTTTCCACTCCTCCTCTCTCTGTTCTCTCGCTCCTCTCTGCACCCGTGGCCATGTGGTCCAGGCGAGGTAGCAGGGTGACAGAAGCCGGACCCTTTGGTGTCGCAAGTTCCTTATCTCGCTTACGAGGTGCCGCCGTGCATGTGCACTGAGTGTTTGAGAGTGTGTGCATGTGTGTGAGCGGGGCGCTGTTCTCGAGGGCAAAGTGAGGTGTGAGAGGATGATGCACTTGATACACTGTGAGGAGAGGAGGAAGAAGTGAGGGAAAGGAGTGGAGGGAGAGACTTCCAGAGAGAGGGAGGGAGGTGGAGGCCAGGACTGAGCTGCTTGCGCTGAGTACGCCTCCTACTGGACCTCAGTTTAGTCATCAGAGAGCTACGTGGTTCACAGTGAAAATAAAATATTCAATTTAGTAAGTCATGGATGTGAGGCTTTCCCTCAACTTAAAACAAGTTGGATTAAATGATTACACTTGTTTATAAGAGGCAATTTTTTGTGTCATCTTCATATTATGATATATGGTTTTGTTATCTGTTGCTCTAATGAAAGTCTTTAAATTTGTAAAACAGCATTCATGTCATATAAATAGTGCAACATATTTTGGCACATTGTTTTCTCATTAATGATAACTCTGATAAAACAACTTTGAGTAGTGGCCAACATCATTTCATATCACTTCAAATTAAAGCAATATTATATTTCTCTTAATCTATTATTTATCTTATATATAATTTCTTAACAATTATTATCATGTAGTTTCTGCTTGCTCTGGTATAATTTAAAATCAAGTAGCAACCCTCTGTGGCTGTGAAATGCAGTTCCTCTAATGTCCACTCGTGGCCGGCTACAGAACAAGTCAATCCTCATAAGCCCCCATATTGTTATATCCAACTTCACAGCAGGAGTAAACATGTTTACAGCCTGCTACAAAAAAAAGTCAACCGGGCTTCATTTAACCCATCTCAGCTCCACCCCACCAATTTTTTGATTAGCTAGATTAGACAATCAGAACCACCACACTGGGAATCCCATGACTGACATCATGGAGACTACTCCATTTTATTTATAGTACATGTTTACAGAACATGGGACATGAAGAAATATGTTGACATGTAGCCCATCTCTGCAGTCTATGAGAAGCTTCTCTAGATTTATCAGTGTCACTGAAGTGGCCTTGAGCAAGAATGTAAACCTTTAAGTGCCTGTGGGTGTTGAAGAAGTTGCAGTAGAAAGCTCTGGTTTCACTATGAGTGTACTTGTATGAATACGCGTGTGACAAATACCTATAGTACTGCAACTGGCCAGATGTGCGGAGGTGAGAAAACAGGCTTATAGAGTTTAGACTTGACATGGCATACAATTATAACAATTACTTCTTACAACATCAGAGAAAGATTGTCGGAAAGTGTCGAGTACACTGAAACCTTAAGGTACGTGAATGTTAAAAAGACGTTTTTTTCTCTGGTCTTACACTGGACTTACATTCTCACGCTCAAGAGCAGAGAATTGAACACATTTCTGGGTTGTTGTTGTTGTCAGCATCGCTGTCGATGATTAACCTCTACAGGATGATGTGAACATACAAGTGTGGACTTTCAACATGAACAAATCTACCTTCATCAGTGCAGACATGACCCTGAGAGATGAAGAGCCTCCCTAGCACAGACTCCCTGGGTTAATGTACGTAAGTAAAGAGGCAGAGGTCTTTGACTGCTTCTGCCTTTCTGTAGCCTGTAGCTGACAGACAGAGCAGAATGGCTTGACTTTTGGATTGGAGCCCTTTCGTGTGTGGCACAGACGCCGAGCAGACATTGCACAGCCGTTGCGTGGACGTGGAGGCCTCGGGTCGCCGCTACACTGTTATTAAAAACAGTGTGATAGCATGTGGGCTGTTCCCTCTACTCTCCCTGTTTCTTCTCTCTCTTTTCTCTCCTTGAGCACAATCAATCGCTCTTCTCTTTCCCTCTTTTGAGTAATAGAACTACCGCAGTCCTCTGTTTCTCTTTTTTCACTGTGTTTACCAGTGAGGCAGCTTCCACACAGCACACATGCAGACTGTATTCTCAGTAGTAGTCTCAGAGCCCCTCCATCCAACAACCACACATTTCCCTCGCTGTTTATCTCATATACCTCTCCTACCATCTTTCCCTATACTTTTCTTGCCATTTTGCATTCCTAAACTTTCCACTACTCTTTGTCAGCCTTCAAAAAGCTTGAAAGAAAAAAACAAAATCACACAGCCTTGTTGTGAGTCTTCTTCAACTGACTCGAGCACCCACTACCCACCCCCAAGTGGGAGACAAGTGTTTTTCAAAGACACTCTCTTGGAGGTCCTTGAAGAAGATGGTGACAATGCTCAGAGTTTTCAAGTAAACCATGGGCAAAAAAAAAAAACACATCCCATCATTCACTGCTACTGAGTGAAATGGCAAGCATTTGGAACCAAAGGCTTTTTTTCTATATCTGTCCGCCTGTCCACTCTTTGAAGTGAAAGGTTTTTTAAAAATCGACGCTGTTTTGGACCTTTTGAAAATGTCACGGTGAATTTTTATGCAGGTTACACTCTTCATCCAGTGTTGATAATGCACTTCTGTATGCACACACACACACACCTATACATATAAAAACACTGTATATTGTAAGGATATCTAACTACAATATTGATCGCTTTTTCTCTGTTTGTTGAGTGGCTGATATGTACTACAATCAAGTGCTGACCGAGGTCCTGGCTGACTCGCACAGAGGAAACAACTGCAACCACCATAAACTATCTGCAGAAGAGATATGATGGCTTACTCTAACACAGGCAAAAATCCTCATTTCCCTCTCATTTTGCTCTCATTTCCACGTTCACTTTCCCCTGGGAGCGCTGTAAAATGAGTTCTATTACAATACCCATCACAAGCCCCTTTTAAAAAGTGGATACAGATGCACACCCAGGTATTCAGGAGCCAAAACATTCACATTACAAAGACTTGACAGAAATGTGTGCATTCAGGCGTGAAGATTCATATGCATAGGCAAATTGCATACAAAAAGTCAGTCCCAAAGATCGCGTCTTCAAACCAGACATGGGCTGAAACAAAGTCACACACACACTCACAGTAACAAAACGGAATATGGAATGATTCGTGAGGTGAAAAATCAGGATGTGCAGGTCACAGTCACATATACCTGCAGTTATTGTTGCATTGTTTTAACTACTGTATAACCATTAACCTTCCCTAAGCCTAACTCGAACCATGTCTCCTTATCCATTTTGACATGTACAAATATTTAAGCAATAATTCTGCTATTTATTTTTGAAAACATTGGCACTGGACATAAAAAAAGGTAACTGAACACAAATTACTTTGCAGAATCAGCCAATGTAAATGTTCTTATTTGGTTAATAGAGTTGGATTGTCTGAGGCCTTCCTTGGAATCCAACAACTTCTTGGACATTTTCAAATCTCTGCAGCTTTAAGCAGCTATTGGTCAAGTGTGCAGAGGTGTTAAAGTGGGCCACTTTTCTCTCTCACACTTTCACTAACAACGTCTGCCGCTTTTCATGTGTGCAACACCACAAATGATTTTGAGGAGAGCCTTGAATGTGGTCATTAAACATTTTCGCCATTAGAAGTGGTTGTAGAAGTTGGACTACCACATTTAAAGGGGGGAAAAAGGTGAAAAAAATGTATACTGAAACATCTTAAACGTCTGCTTTATCAAGTCCATGGCTACGTTTCGCTCTCAGATACTTTTAGTCAGCCAAGCAGCCAGTCAGTCGATCAGTAGTCCTGGCTGCAGTCTGAGCCGATTCCCCAGACCCGGCCTGCCCGGCTCCAGAGACAGGCAAAAGAGGTGGAGCCAGGAGGCCTATCAAAGGTCCATCCACAACGGACCTCATTACAGCTTCAAGAGGCGCAGTCACACCTCGCTCCAGCCATCCCACCACCCGTCCCCGGAAACCAATCTGCTATTCTCCTCCTTTGCCTCTCTTGTTCTGTTTTCTGATACTCGCTCATTCTCACTCATCCTCACCATTCTCTCTCCGTTTCCCTCTCATCTGTCTTTTCTAGAAGGGGCACGTCAGATGTAAACAAAGCCCAACGCCAGCCACTAATTAAATAGATGAGCGGTATTAACATAACCTGAAAGCCCCAGCCAATTGTACCCCCCCCTCCACTTCCCTTTAATACCCCTCCTCCTCATCCCTCCATCCATTTTTTAAATTTTTTTTCTTGTTGTGATCCGAGCAGTGAGCGCCAATTGTGGGCAGTGTAATTACCATTAGGACAGAAAGCCTAGCATGTCTTTGATATGGTAATGATGCTTCATGTACACCCTGTACACCCTCCAAACGTCCCTAACCAGCACACAAGCGTACACACACCCGTTCCATCACCTCTCTCTCCCCCCCGACACATACACACACTTCCAAATAATCTCATCCATGAATATCAAGTAGAGCAACTCGTCAACACCTGATAGTGACGGCTGCAGTTCTGCATGAGTTGCTGAAGGGTGATGGGAGGGGTGAGAGAGCAAGAGAGATGGAGCGGAGAAAGAAAGAGGGGATGGGTGATGGATAAAGCGACGGAGGGCAGGGTTGGGGGCAGGGGTGTGGTACAAACATAAGTGCCAAAATTACACAGACAGAAAGAGAGGGGGAGGGAGTGACAAAGGCGGTAGAGAGTGATAAGAGGAGAGGAAAGTGAAAAGATGACTAAATTGTGACTAAAGAGCAAAGGAGGTGGAAGGGCAGGAGAGGGCTTGTCAAGGGAGCGTAACCTCAGTTATTGTCACATGCTAGTTGTACGACCATCGCTCCTGCTTTAATTATTAATTGCACTTGTCAGGCATCATTAAGTTCTCTTTAGCGTCTCAGTGTCGGTCAGACCGGACAAGAACGTCCCCTGCTGCTAACATTGGTCTAGTCACATTTTCTTTTTTCCCCTTTCCCTTCATCTTCTCCTTGCATTCCTAACCCTTCCTGCCTTGGTCACCCCCGCTGCATCTCTTTCTCAATGTCTTTCTACTTTCCGCCCTCTCTTCTGACTCCTGCTCCCTTTCTCTCCATCATCTCTCCTCCTCTGTGTCCAGGCTCTGGCCTCCAGCCCATGGATGGAACAGGAACAAACCGACTGCCCAGCTCCCCGCTGTCTCCCTCTCATCCCAACTACACACACCATCCCTCCAATGCCTCCATCGGTCCAAATCCCGCAGCCTTTCCCCCACCAACACCACGAGGCCCTGGCCAGCCGCACAAAATAGCCATGGACCTGGATCCTATAAACAAGAGAGAGTGACAGGTCTCATGGGGACACAATGCACAATGTCAGATGCACACAGTGTTCCTGTGCGTTCAGCATCTCGCCTTTGTGGTAGTAAAAAAAAAAAAAAACAGATGCCATTGGCTCTGCAACATGAGGCCTATGCCAGCTAAAAAAACTTGGATTCAACACAAAAAAATGTCCCAATTAAACTTCAAAAAAGATACAGTATACACAGCATGTAATCACATGTGAACTTGTCCTGAACACTAAAAACAGCCAGATTATTCACTGGAGAATGGATGTACAGTGTCCTTGCAATACACTGCAGGTACTGTATGCATTAAGACATGTGCACTGTGTGCAATTTGGTGACAATTGTAATTCTACAGGTCTACGATTTTCATCCTCATCATATAATCTATACTGGTAGTATTCAGACTCAATCACGTCTCCTCTCAGTTACGTATATATACTACATAAGACTTCCAAGTATGCTTTAGAGAATATGTAATTGTTGTCTCATTGATGCTTCAGTCCAGGTAGTGCTGTGTTCTTGTAATGCAAAGAAGTTGTAGGGAGGAGGTCGGGGTAGATGGTAGGCCTCCGAAAAGTGCATCACTTTGATATCTTGGATCCTGCAAGTGATCATATTTTGGCCCCTAAAATACTTAGATTAAAGAGAACTCCACCAAGCATAGCATCACACTTGTGTAACATTGTTTGACTCATTGCACACATTTTGTTTGAAAAAGGATCAAAATCGATCAAGCAGAACCAGAGTTGTCTTTTTTGTTCCTGGTATTCTTCCTTGTCAAAACCTGGCGCGTACATTTCCCTCATGCGTCTCTACTGCCAACAGTGGCCATGAATAATTGCCTTGAATGACATCACTTGAGACATTATCAGACTTTGCACAGCTCCCTCTGGAGCTACAAAATGTTTCATACAACATTTTTTCATGTGCAGCAGAACTAACCAATTTATTTATTTATCCTTTTTATGTTTTCAGTTTGATGTCGACATTTCATGTCTGTTGCTTTGTCTTGTATTTTCTCTTTTCTCTTTTATTGTGAAGCACTTTTTGACATCTGCTCTTTCAAGGTGCTATATAAAAAAATACTTACTTCTTGATTGCAAACAGACTTTGTTCTGTGAAATTTATGGAGTTTCCCTTTCACAAATATTGTAGTTTTGGTTAAATATTGTCAAAGTAAACATGGCCCATCTAATGCTTCTGTTGACTTCTTTAAATATTTAACCATAAACAAACATCACCGTCTCATAAACTTAGGTGCTCTGATTTGCTTAAATATAACCATAAAAATGATTGGATGTTGTATAGTTCATATTTTGCAGATACATTCACTAATTATTCGCTGTTTTTTAATTTGGTGATTGTGAACATAAATTCATTAAAAAAGGTTTCCTCACAATCTTAATAAAAAAAGCATAATTTTAAGCATTGCTTGTGTCACTGAAATTATGCAGATGAAAAATAAGTGTCCCCTATCATTTTTGTCTTTAATCTTATTTTTCGTACTGTCTATATATATATATATATGTACGGTCATAAAAGAGTCGGTAGAGGTGAGAGAGGCTGAGAAGGTAGGCAGGCCTCGCTGCTCTCTCTCACTCTCTGCCGTCCCGCCGGCTCCCCAGTGGGCCACAGAGAGCAGAGGGAGCCCCGGTCGATCAGAGGGGAGCCCAGATGGACTGAGACGCACACACACAAACACACACATGCACACACATACACACACACTCACTCAGTCACTCACATGTCATATGTTATCCCATCTGCACTGTCACCAAGCTGCCTGTAACCCCAGGGCCTTGCGGGGGCTACACAGACACACACACACACACGCACACACACACACACACACACACACAATGTACACGCATACAAACACAGTCAAAGTCACACACAAAGGTTAGAAAATGTGTGATGGTGTACGCACACATACATACACACAGCAGAGGTGTTCCTAGTGTGTAATTGGAGGTGAAGATAACTGCAGCCTCTCTTGTTCGCTTGAGTGGGCACCCGCATGGTAGCAGTCATACACACACAACTGTACATATATGCACACACTCCCCAGTATGCGTCTTTTCACATGACTGAAAGCCATTCTATAGGTAAACATTGGTGTATGATCCACCATGTGTATTCTGTCACACTGAGACTGACTAGATACTAAATCCATAAACACACACAAGTGCATTTCTCTTTCACAATCAATAGTAATAGACTGGCAGTATAAATATATTGTCATACTATAAAAAGCTCTATGTTCCAGTTGACAAAAAAGGTAGCCGTTGCAGTACAACTAGCAGTTAATAATAATGATAAAAACACAAGAATGGAGTCTGAGAAAACAAAACATGAGAACAGAAAAAATACTAGCATTGTTTGCCAGTAAAGACAGATTTAACTAAGACCATAGGCTGTGGTGAACAGCTAGGTTGTCAAGATTTTTTTGAGGTACATAGATACAGCGATGCAAATCTCTGCTAGGCTCTGAGTTACAAAGGGTGAGGACTGCCAAACTGAACACTATCACCAGAAGTTGGTGTAGGGAAGGGTGAGGAGACCTGTGTTTGAAGACATCAGATTCTTGGATGGTGTATAGGGCTGGTGGAGGTCTGGTACTGGGGCACAAGGACATGAAGGGTTTTGCAGGTGAAGATGAGGATTTCATAGGAAATGGAGGACTAAACCAGGTGCCAATGAAGGTGAATATAGGGGTAGGGTGATGTATTGTCAGGGCTTTGTAATCCAGACTGGAGGTGATGAGAGTGATGGCTGGAGCCTGGAGATGTTTTTGAGGAGGTAGAAAGTAGATTTGGTGTGACTGGAATGAGAAAGTGGAGTTCAGAATGACAAACAAGTTTGGGACATGTGGCTGTGAATGGGCGTCAAGGAGAAGATCTCCTGTCTTCAACCGGGGCAGTGCTTTGGGAGCCACAACCATGAGCTCAGTTTTGTTTTTATTTAGCATGAGTAGATTATTAGATGACAACCTGTTTTTTTATACTGCACAGGCAGTTGCCAAGGCCCTGTGGGGTGAGCGGGGTGAATAGTTAAATGATAAGATAGAGCTGGGTGTCATCAGCATAACAGTGGAACCTTAGGCCACAGCGGCAAATGATCTGACAAAGGGGAACATATAGATGGTAAAAAAGAAGGATACCAAGTATAGAGCCTTGGGGTCCTAACTGGAGCCAGTTAAATGGTTCTGGCTATTTACTGAATACACACTGTGGCAATCATACCAAGTATCAAATATAACGTTTATCATGTTCGCTATCAATTTAAAATGACTTTTAAATTATCAAAATAGGACAAACGTTTCAAATGTTAAATGTTATCTCAACAGAAGCTTCCCAAAATATATATATATTTTTTAAATCTGACCTGTCACCATGTTTCCACATCTTAGCAAATAACTTTGTGAGTTTAGTATTACCATTACTAAAAGGAAGCATGGCCACAAATATTAAATAGCTTAAAACAGAAATTTACCTTTAAAACTTTGAAAGCGCAATTGTAACTTAATTTGTACAGTACACAGAAAATCAAATGTAGTGTAAAACTGAAACTCTATTTCCTGCTCACACACACTGAACTTTGACCTGCTTATTTATCACCACTCACATAAAGAATGAGCTAAAGGATCTAAAATTTACATGAAGCAAACAAATGCGGTCTCACACACACACACACACACACACACACACACACACACACACACAGGCCTTTGTCTAACAGAATGAGACCAGTAATCTTTCCTCCACTTATCTTGGACGTGTCAGCTAAATGGGAAGTGAAAAGTCAAATATGAGATGTCACATTTAGTTTACCTCGCTGCCTACTCCCTCCATCTCTGCCTCCCCCTGATCTCTCCCTTCATCCTTCGCTTGTTTTGTTCTGCACATCTCTACTTGATTGCATCTCCCTCCACCTCAACATGATGCTCACACAATACACAATACTCAGCTCCCATCTGGGTGATAGTTGTGTATCGGCATGTTGAGTTAATGGATTTTATACAAAGCATGGAGTGTTTAGTCTGAGTGTGAAGTAAGGGAGTCTGACAAAGGAAGAAACAGAGATAGACTGAGAAGACAAAAGAAGATGCAGAACATAAATTTGGAATGTAATGCTTCCAGTGATGCCATGTTGCCCTAATTATTACTTTTCTCTGCTGCCACATGGTGGAAAATCACTTTTCTTTTTGAAAAGAAGACAAAGTCATATCACACCTGGCCATTACATTGCCACATCTACATGAGCCAAATTCAGCCAGGTACTTGTGAAAATTTCACTCACACATTTGTTGTGATTTTCATCTCCGGTAATCTTTGGCTGCAACTGACTTTCAGTAATGTTACACAAGTTTTCAATTCTTTGTGAAGACTACCTCAGTCGAGATGTACTTTGAAAGAAAGTGTATTTAATAAGCCAGAAATTGGTTAAAACCAACAGTCTTATCAAATCATATGATTGTTGCAGGATGTTGCAGAATTTCCTCACCTTAAACCAAGTGACCAGGTAAATGGCCACTGCACTATAAGATTTAGTAAGTTATTCCAATTTTGCTTTGCTTTTTGTGAGCGCAAAGAAAATATTAAGGCACAAGTCAGACAAAAGATCCACACACTTTACTGATAGCTCCTAGCAAATTGAATTTAACTGATCCCTTGTCCACTGTTTGTCCAAAGTAAACAGTTCTCATTCAAATTTTCTCTTTCAATTTAAATTCATCCATTTTGCTCTGTTAATACTGTATGTGTAACCTTGACCAAGATGAGAAGCTCCAAAATATGACAGCCAAGCTGGCAAGGCTGTTGTACAAGGAATGGAAAGCCTAAGGAACTTTAGAAGAGTCAGGTTAGGCCTAATTAGATCAAGAAAAACTACATATCAGCAAAAGACCAAAAGATTCCATATATTTTAAGTGACAAATCCCTCTGGCAGCTGTAGTAATTACGATTCTTGTGTGTCAGGAGCAAAGGAAGAAATAGTGTGATAGAGCCACAAAGTCTGCAGAGAGGAGGTCAGTGTGGATGAATGGGTCAACAAAACATCAGATTTTGACATGAGAGAACGCTGTTGGTTTTCCGTTCCCTACTGACAGTCAACTTTTTTTAAAACCCGACCACAATGTTTTCTCAAGTTGCTATTTTAATCTCAACCATAAACTTTCCACATCTTTAACAAAGTAATTTTTGTGCCTAAAAACGAACCAAACCTTGATCATAGCAATTGATATTGTTCTTCGAACTGTATTTTGTATTCTGTAAGGCACAGAAAAACCAAACCATGAACTTTAGTTAGTTTCTGTGTGATGTTAACCCAGAATTCATATTTTGCATATGAAATAGGAAGGCAGCTGATTACCTCTGGTGCCAGAGAGCAGCACATTAAAAAAAAAAGCTGAAATAAGCAATAATTAATTAGGTCGATGCGTCATCACCACATCCATCACAAGACACAATAGAGTCTTGTTGAAAAGCTGCAAAGTTGTGGTTTCTCTACACCTCTGAGACATTTTCTCAAACTTGGTTAATTACATAACACACCGCTTTGCAGGTGTAAAAATCACAACAGTGCATTGAAGAGTCCCTCTGGAGACTCCAGCCAACGGGAAATTGCAGTAAAGAGTTTAATTGTAGAATTGAGAACACTGGGAGGTATAAATTCTTTCTCCGGCACTCTGGAGAGTGTTTTCTTTGTTCCTGTCAGTGGGAGAGATAACAATTCCTCCCACCGTTAACTACCTGCCTGCCTGCCGACCAGGTTTTGTTGTGTTTTCCTGTGTTTTGTTGTTGCTAATAGGCCTAATTGGCCATAACCCAAGCACCCAGAGAGGGGCGGGAGGGTAATGAAACTACCTGCTCTATCTCCCGCTCTCTCTCTCTCTCTCTCCTTCTCTATCTCACTTTCTCTTGTTCTCTTCAAGGAGAAACAATTCCACAGAGGAACTGAAAGCGCATTAAGAGTATGCAATCTATGAGGCCCGGAGCTCTTCGCACACACACACACACACACAGGTAAAGGAGGGAGGAATAAGGTGGAGGAGAAGAGGGCACGAGCAGGTAGAGAACGAGAAAGAGCGACAGGAAAAAGAGAAAGGAAGGCTTGTACTGTGTCTGTGCAGTTTCCCCGAGAGCGGAGAACAAAGCTAGGTAATGTTTATGGATGATGATCTTTAAAGGCCTGGCATTTGCTGAGCTGCACTTTGATACTAAAAACACCCTTGATTATCACTGGGTCAGGCTATAGAATGCACACTCTTGATGTTTAATTGATGTGGCTGTTTTGTGACAGTTAAGTACGTCACGCTGCCGTTTTGATCTCGCTACTATGTCATATCATATAGCTGCGGGAAGCCATTGATGTAAGATTCATTTGTTCTGCGCCGCAAATAGTGATTCTCTATTTGCTCTGTACACATGTGGTCAATCTTTAACTGTAGCTCACACTCAGTGTGTCTGTGCTTCTACATGTCCTGCTCATCAGTACGTATTTGTACTTTTCTTCTATCCAGGAACAAAGTTACAGACACAAAAGCCATGCAAAAAACTATGACATGTTCGTGTAAAATGAGCACTGTATGTGTGTGTGTGTGTGTGTGTGTGTGTGTGTGTGTGTGTGTGTGTGTGTGTGTGTGTGTGTTGTACAGTGAAACATCAGTATCCGGTAGAAATGTTTTAATAGTCCTCTGAGATAAAGGCCGCCCTGCCCACACTCTGAGGGAATACTATGAGAACAGTATGTCAGTGGGCAGATTGTTTGTATGTGTGTGTGTGCGCGCGCGTGTGTGTGTCTGTGTGTGTGTGTTTGGAGCAATGGGACCTGAAGGAACACCACAAGGACAATCTGTCGCCCCTCGGCCTGGGCCCTGGGTGACAGATGATGTGCTCCCACTGCTGATCTGTGTGTGTATGTATATGTTTGTGAATATGTGTGTGTGCGCACGTGCGCGCGCGCGTGTGTGTGTGTATGTGTGTGTGTTGGGGGGGGGGGGTTGACCATATGGAGACAGCTTGCAATAACAATAGCTTTATTCCAGCCATGTTGTCAGAGGTTTCAGATGTTTCAGCCGCCGAATACAACTAATACAGAGATCATCCTGGTCCTGTGTCACCAAGCTTCACTGAATCTTTACCAGCTCCACGTGGGCTGAGCACTGATCTTCAAGAGGATTTTTTTATCTTCATCAAGAGGTGAATAAAATGCTATGAAGAAAATTTAAATTTATACTGGCCTTCCACACTTCAAAGTGACACCTCTTGTGTCTATTGCACAAACTTAGTGATTGTCCAGAGTTTTACTTCCCATTGTCCATCTAGTGTCAGCTCCAAGAAATGGCGAGTTTGGGAGTCTTGCAGTTTGATGGTTGGTCCATGGAGTAGTTAAGTTAGAGGATGGAGTTGGAAAATAATGTGATTCTTTAAATGGGAAAACTATGAATTATGAACTGCTTGGCTTGTTGCCAGGGGTTGGCAAGCTAATTGATCATCACTCTCAGGGGCCTCCATCACTGTGAGTAGATGCGCTCTTTTTGGTTTAAAAGACAGGTTTCACTGGCTGCAGCATGTGTGCTTATAGGCACTGATTGCTAGTATGTCTCCGTGTGACTGGTGGAAGCTGCGCAACCATCGACTGCACATAATATATAACAATGGTGCAAAGTCATAAAGAGAAACAAATAGAAGTATTGCTGCTGCCACTTTTACTGCCATGATCTCATATAACACTATAACAATCCCGTCACGTATCATAATGTTTAAGTATTTTTACATTGTGCAAGATTAGCAAGTACGCAAACACTGCTGCTTTCATCATAGCTGCTTGTGTACACTGCAAGTAAGTAAATCGTAAATTTTAAGATTACAGAGAGTCCCATGTTTACCTAGCCCAATTTGATTTGAAGTCAGAATAGTGGACATGCTGAAAAACTTGTGGTCAAACATAATACATACAGTTACATACAGTACAGTAACACAAACAATCATTTCACTGGCACACTTACTGTATGCTTGCCAGTAGCTAGTTACACAGTGTTATTGATTTATCAATCCATTGACGATATGAAGAGCATGACGGGAAGGAAGGAACAACTCTCTGTACATCTCAACCTGGAGCTGGTGGAGGTGCTGACACTTTCACACTACATCAGGTTTAATAATGATTTAATTTTAACAATATAATCATGCAACAAAAAAGTGATGCTGAACACAGATTTTGCATGCATGCAATGCATAAGAAATCAGATGGTTTATTTTCTTGCACAAAAGAGGAAGCTGTATTTTTTTTTTTGTTTATTCCAGTTCCTCTGTTCAGACTGGAACATATACAGGAAGTTTCTTGTGTATTAATTAAGTCTATTAAGGCCCCTATCCTTGTTCCTTGCTCTAGTTTTTTTCCCCAATACAACTGAACATGGTGATGCCAGGAAGGGGAGATTTGTGGGAAATGTGGTTTTCATTTTTGGAAACCTTGAAATGCTACACACAGCACCTTTAAAAGCAAACCAGAGACTCAAAAGTCCTTTGGAAATACTATCCCCACCACCACCACTGTACTCTCATTGACTATCTCTCAGCTGTGCATGGCTGCAATGACCACAGGCCAGTCTTCTTAGCATTACTCACCATTGTATTTACAGTAAGACCCAGGGATAAACTCACCCTTTGTTACCAAGCACTTAAGACCTGACGTGTGGTGTATACACACTGCAGAGTGGGGGCGGTGTGTGTATGTGTGCATTCATGCTTGTGTGTGTACTCAGGACAGCCGTTTGTCTCTTAAACTCAAACAAAAGAGTGTACATCCTCCATCACAGCTTTATCTGTTTATGCCATCAGCTCCTCAGCACCAACATGCCTGTAAACACACCAACCCACCCACTCTGTGTCACACAAACACACGTATATTAGAAAAACCCAGGTGGGGGCCATTGCCCCACGAACGAATAAGTCCTGGTGGACGTGAAGAGTTTACGTATGTATCATGTCTAATATTATGGAAAATATTGTAAATGATCCAATTCTCCAAAGATAAATAACATAATAATCATACACACACATATACAATACATATACCTAAAGGTATATACCACCACCTTTTTATTTGAATATGTTGCATGTCGCAGTCTTACTGCTGGGAGCATCCAGCGTGAAATACTGCCACACCGCCGACATGATATGCTAGTACAATTTTAGATTAGATTAGATTTTAAACTTCTGTTGTTTGTTTTTAACACCATTAATGGCTTGGCCCCCTCTTACCTGTCAGAGATTTTAACTTTTCGCAATTGTGGCAGAGCCCTGCGCTCTTCAGGTCAGCTTCTGTTAGAGGTCCCTAGGTCGAGATTTAAACAGTGGGTTGATCGTTCTTTTGCCGTCGCTGCTTCCAGACTGTGGAACAAACTTCCCCCTGACATTCGCACCACTACTGATCTCAGCCTTTTTAAATCGAAGCTTGAGACCCACTTCTTTAGATTGGCATTTCAATCCTGACCAGGGCAGTACTGTTTCCTTAGGTGTACTCATTCTGTCTGCTCCTTTCTATGTATTTCTGGAAGGCTTTAAATACTCTGCAGCACTGCAGCACTACAGCACTTTTAATTGTGTTTGTCATGTATCCGGTATGTATTGTTTTATGGCTTTGTTGTAAAGCACTTTGGGTACCGTTCGGCTATTGTAAAGAGCTATACAAATAAACTTGATTTGATTTTGATTAGTGTTAGTTAGCTGCTAGTTAGCTTAGCTCCAAGCCTCACGTCAACTCGTCCCTCTAAAACAGCAGGCTGCAGGTTGCAGCACAGCGCCACTGTTTAAGAGTGGTGAAGAAGAACTGTGCCAGAGTAACCAGTCAATAGATTACCAGCATTTTCGGCAGAATCTGAGCAATTTCCGATACTGGTATTGGAATCGGAACAGCTCTAACGTATAGCTAAGTTTTATAACAGAACTTTTATGGTAAAGGTAATTTATTTTTCTTTGCATGTATGTATTGTCTCTATTGCTATTAGAACAGTCTATACTGTGCATGTACATCCAGAAATAGTCTGAATCTTCTGAACTGACGGCAAAAGTCAGACGGATCATCAGCACAGTGTATCCAGCCTACAGGGCAACTTTTTCGATACACCAGTAAAATGTGTACAGACAGGAAAGTAGGCATCAACTTCAAACCACAGACATTAAGCTAGAATCTAGAAAAGCACTGGAAGATGAACACTGACGGACTTGAGTAACAAGAATTTCTCTTTAGTCTCAGACACAACCACATAGCTATACAGACAGGGAGGAGACCGTCTCAGATTGGTCGTGGTCGGCCCTGCTACCAAGTAGGACCGCAAAAGCTATCCCCTGCTGTGTGGCTGAAGTGGAAACGCATGTCATCACCGCTTGGTTTGGCACAACTAAAGCAGGCAGACCCGAGCCCATGGAAAAACCCGTTATGAGGTTATGAAAAGACGTGTCAGAGGACATATCCACCACATCTCGTTCTCATTCAGAGAATGCACCATGTTGCTTCCACCCTGCTGACCATGTTTCCTTAATCCAACCAGCCACCTTATTATTAGTATACTGCACACAAAGAAGCTTCAGTCAGCAGAGTTATGTCTGCTTAAAAGTACATACGTGTTTGAGATCCTGGACGTTGGATTTTCCTTGAACCACCAAAGATGAGTTTTCAGAGCTTGTTTCTGTATTGTTATGCGACAATAATGCAGCTTCGACAGATAAATAACGGTAATAAAAGATAGAACAGTGGAGAGAACAATCTATCTCAGTTGTAAGTCTCTGTAGATTCATAAATGGAAACCAACAAAGAGTCTGTTTAGGGCCAACAGCATGTAGGTGAGCTATTCACAGAAAGTGTGTCTGTCACATTGACTCATTGTACAGTAACAACCTGCTCTCCCAGAAGTTGACCCAGAAGTTGGACAGGAAACCAACACACAACACAGTGACCCAGCGCTGAGGCCAGTGACACCGTTAGCAGAGCCCCATCAGTACCCCAGTTTCACTGTTGACATTAAAGACAACTGGACGTGATGGAAACTGCATCAAACCCAAGGGCTCCATTCTGAGGCTGCCCGCTTGGCCTTGTTTCCTGGACAGAGCAGAGGAGCAAAACCCATATGTCAGACAAAATAATGCCCTGTGAAGCATACCACCCCAGTGGTATCTGACAGAAAGGAAGAAGAAGAGCACACATACAGGGACACACACTCTGATTTGAGGACAGGGCTTTCTGGATGGCCGCTCTGGCAGATGAAGAGACAGCAGTGACATCAAGTCTGTTTGTGTGTATGTGTGTGTTCTCATGTGAATGTGTTTAAATGCATTTGTTTGCATCTGAAAGTTTGTGTACCTATTAGACTTTGCATATGCGCTCTTTTTTGTATATGGGCATGTCCACTATGTTTGTGTTTGTGTATCTCATTGTTACTGGACTGTAATCTACACACACAAACACTCACACACACTACTCATGCTGTCTCCTACTCTTTGTCCCTTGTGCAGATGGCACATGGGTCTTTCCTCTTCTATTTTGTCCTCATGGTCTCTCAGTAGAGTCACTGGGCTGGTGGGAGCCATATGTCCCAACGAAACTGACCCAACTCACTCCTCACTTTCTGTCTGTCAACTTACCAACTAACTTTGTATCAGTTACCTTTATATCAAATTTCTTTTTGTGATTTTTCTCATTTGTACTAAAAAAGTCAAAGAGGATAAATTTGCCCTCAGAGGCATTTCAGTCCCAGCTGTCCTTTGCTGTCTCACGGATTTCATCTCGCAAACAAACAATCTCACTGTCCCTACCCTCCATATGCTGTTCTCTGACCATTTACCTTTTTGGCCCTCTCATCCATCGTGCTCCCAGTTCATACACTAGTTTGACCCCCAGTGCTGGAAAACAGGGAATACAGCAAAATACACTGAACATCTGAGCAACATAGCAGCAAGCGGATACGTGATAATGGTCAGACTTTGCGTGGTGTCACACTTGAGCATAAATGAATTACACACAATGTAACGGATATAGAGAAGTAAACAAAGTATTACATACCAGGGCCTGACATCAACATTTGTCCCTCATTAAAAAATTTACCTTTCACTTGTTCAGGCAGAAAAGTCAATTGTGTGGTAAAAGTGACAAATTTGGCAACTATTTTGATCATCTTCACTCTTAGTTTCGCTTCACAAATGTGATGATTTGCTGCTTTACTTTTTCATTATTTTAATATTTTTCATTTTTAATAATTTTGAGGTTTGGACTGTTGGTTGAGCAAGACGAGCATTAAAAAGGAGTCTTTGGGCTCTGGGTTATTGTGTCAGCGTTTCGTACTCCTTTAGAATCTTTGTAAACCAAACAATCAAATGATTAACAAAGAAAATAATCAGCAGATGAAATCTGTAATGAAAATGAAAATGCATAACTTGTAAACATTACTATACTACAGGTAGCAATACTCTCTTGGTTATGCAGAGCAGAATGGAGAAAGTGGAGGGTGGAAAGGTGTTAAGCTTCACAGGCGTTAAGCTGGTGAAGAAGAAAACAACGATCATGTTGCTCTCTCTCGCCCCCAGAAAGAGGTTCACCTCAGAGACACTGTCCAATGACAGGATTTTGTTCTTTTATTATATACTTCTGTATCTGGGTTGTTACCCTCAGTTCCCATGGAGTTTCCTATATTGTTGACCCACTGTGAGTCCCATTTCTCTAGAGGATGAGAATTTCCTGACATGTTTGCAGTGTGTCCTACTATATTTTGTATAGTATTCATTGGGGGCAGAATGTCAGTGTGTGTGTGTGTGTGTGTGCGCGCGTATGTGTGTGTGCGCGTACATGTGTGTGTGTGTGTGTGTGTCACAAAACATTGGACTGAATTTTAAAATGTTTTTTAGGATCAGTATAGAACAAAATATACAGGTTTAATGTGTACACCTGTGAGATGTTGCTGAAACAGCATGGTTTTGTCACGGATACACACCTACTGTGTGAGTGTCCATTTGTTTGTACACAGCCTACATCAGATCATATTGCATCTGAAAATATTGCATATTATCACTTTAAATACTTTGGTTTTCAATGCTGATATGCAATTTTAATGTTTTCAGCACGCCTCACAAGATACATTAGAGGACCCTGCACTAATCCCCCTCCTTCACACACACACACACACGCATGCACACAATCAGAAACACACAAAGAGCCTCCCCTCACTATACCCTCCATGTCAGATGTACAGATATCATGCTTACTGGCTGCCCACTGGCCTCCTAGAGGCCAGCTGAGAATGCCGATTGGCTGGATGCTGACTGTGTAGTCATGGAAACTGACTTGAGCCCTGTGTGTGACCTCATGAAGGCCACATAAAAGCTGGGTTACAGATAGAGGGGGAGAGAGAGGGACAGTGTCCATGTATGTTTTGGAGAAAGCGAGCAAGAGAGAGAGAGAAGGAACATGACACTGTTACTCAACCCAGTTCAATGTGTGTGTTTGCCTTAGTTTAAAATTAGCGTCCCTTGAGAACTTACATACTTAAATACACTATGTCTGTCTATGTACATATGTATATATGTGTGTGGTATGAAAATAGTAGCTGACCTACAAGCGTCCCTGAAGAGGCGGCTCTGCTGCAGAGTGAATACCCATCAGAGAGACAACCAACCCTGGTAAAGAGAAACAGAGAGAGATTTAGCTGGATTTCACACTCAGAGAAACCAGCCTGGCCGACAATAACATTGAGGCACACACACGTACAGACAAAACACCACTACACAGATATTAGAGGAGGGGAATTTAGAAGAAAACACTAGTGTGGCACCAACGAGACCCTCAGAAAAACTGAAGGACAGCGTAGAGCAAAGTAGAGATGAACCAACAAGAGAAAAATCAATAACGAAAAGAAGACACAAAGATGAAAAAATAGAGGCATGAACTAAAGATGAGAACATTAATGAGGAATAAAAAGAAAAAGAACTGAGCAGTGAGGAAGGTAGAACTACAACAGGAGAGGCAGCACACTGACAAATGGATGATCAACCTTCAGAACCATTTTAGATTAATACAGTATGCACCGGTCAGAAAATGTACATAATTGCGCACATAACACCAAAATACCCCTAACCCTACTGTGTTTGCTAGTAACTAAATGTCTATGTCCGAGTTCAGTAATGTAGTGCATTATGCATCCAAAATCTCTTGAGTGGTGATCAGAATTTATCACCTCTTGAAAAGCATCACTAAACTTAAGGGAGATACCCCTAGCTAATTCAGAAATGCCCCATTTTGCTTTTGACATGAATAACTGCATTCATTAAAACAATCAATTATGTTATGTTGTGCACGCGGGGAAACAGGGAACACAAGACGATGAGGCCCACATGCACAGGCCCAAGTGCAGGTCAGTGATTCAAGAACAAGGCTTAAAAGGATTGTGAGACAGCAAGGGGTCAAGCAAGTACAAGGCAGAATCCAAGATCCAAAAACATGGTACAATGATGAACACACAGACTAAATACACAAGGGAGTTGCAGTCTAAAGGACAGGGCAAAATTACAAAATAACATGGTAAACACTGAACAAGAAACCCAAAGCCATGACACATTTATCCTTCATTCCTTTATCAAGGATCAGTATGGTTCTACTAGTTCGTAAGCCTCTTAATCGTCAAAAAGGGGAGTGGAGTAACTTGAAAACGTCTCTTATTGTAGAGTGTTAGCAGGTGTGGTTCACCTGCAGAGGGAATCAGGTGCACAAAACCCCTTTATTCCTACATGCACTTCTGTACATTTGTCGATGGAAAAAAAAAAAAAGATGCTTACTGATCCACTTTTATGCAAAATTCACCCTCATACACTCAGAGGCACATCTAGTACAGACACAGTGAACATTGACACAGCTAATGAAGCTGAGGACAAAGACAGAACATTGCCTGTGTGAAATACAAACTGTGGGTAAACATCCAGATCAGTGGATCTCCTCTTGGCAGGCCTCAGCTGCCTTTCTGCCACGTCCAGCCGCAAAACCGCCACCCTCCTCCCCTTGTTCCAACCCAACACCTCCCTCTTAAACATCAGCCACTAGATAAACACACACATACGCACATATGCACGTACACACACACACACAGTTCCATTTATTACTCTTTAAAAAGGTCACCGTTTTCTCTGGCTAAGCGCCCTGCGCTATTGATAATTTTATGCATAAACAAATGGCAAATTTGTGCCACATAAATATGTATTAGCAATTAATAATGGTGGTGTGTGTGAGGGGACGCCAGGTGCATGCCGAGTGGGGCTGGCTGGCTGCTGGTGCAGCCTGTGAGCTGGACTGGTGGCTTTATACTGTTAGCTGGTCTCCCTTTCCCTACACTGTGTCTGCACAATGGCCACTTAGGCACACACCAGCAAAAAAAATAAAAAATAAGAATAAAACACACACAAATGCATGCAGTACATCCAAATACTCTATACACACAGTTCATAAGACACACACAGGCACTGGCCCACAGAGTATATGAAGTTAAATATTAACTTCAACACATTTGCATGTAAATACACGTGTACACATATGGACAGACTAAGACAGGGCAGCATTTGTGCACAGACGCAGGCCTGAGGGAGTGAAGGCAAAGTAGGCTTAATGTCCCCTCTCTCCCACCTGGAGAACAATGCATCCATTACATTTCACGCACCACTGAGGGCCAAACACATGCCTCAGTCGTCTAGGCGATGTGGTAATGTAAAGATTTCTGGTCAGTTTCATGAAGGAAAACATTAGCAGAAATTAGCTGTGGGTCAGACACAGTGTGTCCTATGTGTTTATATTCGGCGGTTTACTTCATGCAAATGAAATCGCTGAAATGAAATGGATACTTGTTTCGTTACACCATCACCCATTGAACCATTTTTAAGAAGAAAAAAAAGCAAAGACAATGAGGCCTCATGTTTCCACCACACTAGTCAGCTTCTTGGCAAGGTGACTGAATGTCGAATGTGTTTGAACCCAAAGGAAGAGGGTCTGAGTAAAGAGCGCAACAGAAGGAGACTGTTGTGTCACAGTTTTCATTGTTATAACACCGAATTCATGATGCTTCCCTAACCTCTTTCTATGGGAACCATCCAGGACTTCAGAATTCAGAATGAAAAAGTTACATTTAAATACATTTAATTACTAAATTACTCACTTCCCTCAAATGTATATGTGTATGATATGTAATACTACAAAGGTTTTTAAATGATGGTTTATTGTGTTCTAATTCTAATATGAAATGTACTAAATACATGGTTGCCAATTTTTTTCAAATCAAGACACTTTATCATCTATTAATTTGAGATATTAATTCATCCAGCCAGCCACATTTTGACGGTTGGCATGGTAGTTTGCTTCCAAAATATGTTTGTAGAAACTGTTTTGATGTGACGATGGCATGAAGAGTTTCTGAGCTCTAATGAGGTTCACCATTGATCCAGATCATTTGCTGATGATTAATAAAGGATTTGGTTCCAGATTAGAGTGAATGGCTGGAAAATCTTGTAAAAGAAAATGCCAGAACATTAGGATGAGAATTTTTTAACACACATTATAACAGGAGAAATTTGTTCATGGATTGGTTCATACATTATGAAACTACAAGACTGGAATTGTGGACTGTTGGTGTGTGCTAATGCTGGGAAATAGGACAGACAGACTGCATTAAGATGCAGCGATGTGGGGGTAAAGTTTTACTTACTTACACTTTAGAGATTTACCTGATGATTTACTCAGTGCAATTTACAGGTTAGGGTGTTGCTTTCTTTGACAAATTATAGCATGGTCACTTTTTAAAGGTTCCCTTTGGAGTAGACTTAAGATGTAGTAGCTCGATGGGGATGCTTCGGGGTCCTCTTTTTTCTGTCTCCCCCATATGTACAAGGACGCATGTGTGATTGCTGCCAATGATTTCATGCTATTCCACTGATCAACAGACGGCAGTAACACTCCAAGATATACAGCATTACACCAACAAAGGCAGGGAAGAAGAAGACTGCAAGCTAGTAAGCAGAACTGTATATTATGAAGGAGTTGTTTGTTTACAACAACTTAAGTGACAGAGCAATCATTTCATTAGCATTCATTAAATATAGGAACCATAAACACACAACAATAATCAGATCAAAGAACTAAACTTTTGAAGCAACCAGCTATTTGCATGTTACAAGTAGCTACTGTAGAGGAGAAGCAAATTACTAAAATACTGATAAGAGTCAATCCGTTAAAAACATTCGACCTCAGTCGCTTTTAGGACAGAAAGACATATTTAAAAAATATTGTGCAGGAGTTGCAGAGGCTGTGTGTGTGTGTGTGTGTGTGTGTGTGTGTGTGTGTGTGTGTGTGTGTGTGTGTGTGTGTGTGTGTGTGTGTGTGTGTGTTACGTTGTCCTTCTGGCGTGATGAGAGCAGGCTGGCTCCCCTGTAGAGTACTATCACTCTGCTTGGCTAAACACAATCACACAACCTCAACCCAACTCAAAACGGCCCACTGAGAGACGGAGAAAGAAAGAGAGGGAGGGAGGGATGGAGAGCAGGGAGCCTACGTGGACATACAGTATATACGTGTGTGTGTGTGTGTGTGTGTCCTATGTGCACTTGCGGGACAAAAGGCAGCCCCATCTGTTCCATTGTCACAGGGTCTTTAATGCAGATCAGATAAACATGACATTTGGGATGAGTGGCCAAGCTCAAGTTATAAACCCTGCTAGCATGTGCATGTGTGTGTGTGTCTGTGTGTGTGTGTGTGTGTGTTTAGGCGCATACATGTGTGTCCTCCAGTTACTATCAACCTGAAAAAGAAGTGTACATTTAACTGTATGTATTCAGTGTATGCAATGTTTTAATGTTACCACTATTTCAATGATCTTCCTGATTGGCACTATTTTGTGTGTATCTGTGTGTCTACATTTGCATGAGTGTGTGTGTTAGTTGTATAACCTGCTCCCATTCTCAGAGGTGCAGGGCAGGGCTGACACACTGGATCTGTAGCGGCTGTGGGAGGATTAGCGGCCCATTGGCCTAATCAGTGGAGGTAATCAGAGTATTCTCTATCATGACAACAATCAGCCGAAAGAGACACACATCTGCCTATTGAGCTCAGCTCTAATTCCATAATAGTGATGAAACATCTGGTCATTTGGGACTCAATGCAATCAAGAAGAGGGATTGGGACAGTTGCAGATGGCAAACCTATAGTAATTATCTGTTTTAAGGCAAAAGAGATGCAGACGCTGGGATTCACACAACACTCAGGTTCACAGGCTGCCCTGTTTCAGTGACAATGAGCTCACACTGTGTCAGAGGAAGTGTTTGATTTTCATAATTCAATTTACCTTTAACTTAACCCAATTCAAAAGCTAAAGGCACAAATGGACACACACAACAGTGTGTGGGATGAAATGTTCTGACCATATACCAACAGTTTATGCATTTTTTGGAAGACAGTCATGCTTAAAACGGTTGTAAGGCGATGGCACAAATGTAAAATAAAAGTATATATAGCTTATATGAATAAATTCCACTGGGCCTACATTACAGTTAAAAACATAAAGTTAATTGTTATAGTGCTACCATCTGTCCCAAATGCAACAGATTTTACCATGGGTTCTCAGCAATACACTCACCAAGTGTGAAGTCAATGAAATGAACAGTTCTCAAGATATTTGAAGGACAGACACATACACGTGCATAAATAGACAGATGTAATTAATGTAATCATGGTCATTTTTCATTATTTTCTGACATATAGACAAAAAGTGTACTTAATTAATAGAAAAATGAACAGACTGATATTTAAATTAATTCTACGTCAAAGCGCTACAAGTCAGTATTTTCTTTGTAAGTTGCTTTTCAGACTGGCACTAAATCCAATAGCAGCCTGAAAAGTAGGAAATCAATCTAAAAGCAGTCAGCTGTTACTGAAAATTAACAGTATTGTTTTTAATGCAATGATTTTTTAATGATTTGTTCATTCAAAATGGCCCTATTCATAAAAAAGATTAAACTAGACCTCACTGGATGTTTCCTCTCTCCTCGTGTCAAAAACAGCATTAATTTTCATCTGTTTTGTTTCATAACTAAAAAAAAAAACTCTTCACCCTTGAGACTGTGTCAGAGTTTCACAAAACATCTTCTCTCTATCCATGGAGCAGCAGAGAGTTTAATTCATCACACACGAGACTCTCGGCTGGAGTTTTTGTTCAAGCACATAATGGAGAACAAACGCCATCATCATTGTCTTTACAGGTGGATTTCAGGTGATGATCCGCAGGCACAAATTACATCTAGCAGTGTTTGGCCCTATATGGTTTTCTTCTTCAGAGCTCGCTGTTTTATACACTTTAATACTTTCCCATTTTCCCATCTGCTGGAAGAAATGTTGCCAACGCTGGCGTTACCCTGAGAATATTTCATGGCAGCCAAGAGTAGACATAATTTGAGTTTTGAGACCCCAGTTGTCTTATGTTATTAACTTCTCATACCAAATCCAGTACCTGCTACATCTCTGTTGCTTTTTTTGTCATTTTATGTGTGAGTGATTAGCTGAGCTTGAAGGACCCGTTATATCTTAGCTTGGAGTGGAAAAAAGTGATTATTTGTCATTGCCGGCAGCTTTTTCCTGGTATGGATTTTTTAAAGATAACATAACTTAACGTGAACCAGGTCATTTTTATATGGAGTTAAATTATGCTATCCTGGTTTTGTTTCCTTTACCCTGCCCCCTCAAACCTGAAGTGGAACCAACTACCACTACCACATTCCTCCATGTCTGAAGCAAATTACCTGACTAACTACATAGACAGAAAAACACACACACGTCTAGTCGAAGCGAAAACTGACCCCGCTGGATACCCCCGAAGCGCTACCGAATTAATGCACACACTTTTGTCTGTCTGTAGCCTCTGTGTGTGTGTGTGTGGTTGTGTGTGTGTGTGTGTGTGTGTGTGTGTGTGTGTGTGTGTGTGTGTGTGTGTGTGTGTGTGGATATGTGCGTTTCCTGTCTGGCTCAGTGTGTTTGTGTGTGGCTGCTCTGAGACCAGTCCAGTCAAACGCTCCACTGGAATAAAAGAGCCATTGTTCACCAAGGTGGTCCCTGTAGGACAACCCCCCCCCCCACACACACACACACACACACACACACACACGCACACAGAAATATACACACACACACAGAAATATACATGCATATACAGTACACTTACATATTCAAACATACACAGAGTTAGTAGGCCGCCAGACAAACAGACATCTACACTCACCTCTGACTAATCATAGCTTTGTGTTAGAGGGTGGCAGTTGCACAGAGGTAAATATTTGGGTGTGGGATGTAAACGCTGGTCTGTGTAAATCAGATGCACACACACACACACACAGTCATGGTAGTCTGTGTAATTCAGACATAGCTACTTCCTTCCTGCGGGGTGATGATGTTTAGTCTCTCCACACCGCAATCTGATTGGTGCGTTTGATCTCATCCACTTCCTGTTTAGGAGCACTCCGACCCCTCCTGGCTCAGATCTGGGATCAGCCTTCATTGGAGAGATTCATGTGTGCCACATGTAGGAGGGTTGATAACTAGTCTGAGATCAGATCTGTCTGCTGAAAGGCTGATTCATCCCAACTGCCTGCGTCATCTGGCTAATGGGAGCACACTGGATGAATGAACTGCTGCATCATTTCAAGGCTTTTTGTTTTGGCTGTTGGGGTCATGTGTAGAAGGAAATGCTCCTCACTCGTTTGTGGGTTTTTATTTTAGCTTTGTGGTACTTGCTGAGACATAGTCCAATCTCATTTTTACGACTGTAAAATGACAGTGTGAACAAACCCTTACTGAAAGCGTACACACCCGACAAATTTTTCTTAGTTTGTGTGTGTGTGTGTGTGTGTGTGTGTGTGTGTGTGTGTGGTGTGAACGGTGTCAGAAGCTGCTGGGCATAAAGGGGAACCTGACATTACCCTCAAAACATCTTTATATGCGGCATACATTGTTTGACTGCAAGGTCCTTTTGCTTTTAGTGCACTTATACATTACATTTATACAATGATATACAATATTAGTTATTTCACAGCTAAAGAAAGTAAATAGGATATTCACATATTCGGTGGCATTCTGTGATATTCCACTGTATGGTCAAGTCAAGCTATGTCTGTCATGTATGTCTGTAGAACATACCACAGTATGTTGGTTTTACTAAATAGCCACAAAGCCATTCACCATTATAACAGCACTATAATCGTCAATAATTGTCCATCCTATTATAAACACTTTTCACAAAGTCTATTGAGAAGGTCAATCCAAATAATAGTCGAAATTGCGTGCTGATGTAAATCTTCAAATGTAATGTGAAGTTGACAATTCCAGCCCAGTATGTGTCTATGAATTATGTCCATATTGGACGATTCTGTTCCTTGTGAGATACAAAGGTGGGTATTAAAAAAATTGGCATTGAATGTAGTTCATTGTCTTGCAGTATCATCCAGTTGTGATGGTTTGACCGTGATTGGTTTGAACAATTGTTAGGTGACTTTATACCATGCAGGTAAAAATTTGCAGAAAGGTAGCGAAGCATCAAAATAATTAAAATTCTTATTTCGTGGCATAAAAGTTCCACATTGTTACTTTAAATTAATAAATACATGGAAGGATAATACAAAAGACCTTTTTAAAGATAGTTCTGCTTTCCGTATAGACAGTGGGTCGGGTCTGAACCTGTGGGTCGCAAATGCCCACCTGCATAATCTGGGGGAGTCGTGACTCTGAAGGGCTGTAAACCACTGCTCATTGTCTGATGTGACTCAGCCAATCAACTGTGGACTGGCACCATCTTTTCATAATACAAGAGTGCTACCACCAACCAGCACATGCATGGTGCATTCTTTTTAACCGTCTGTCTGTATCTGATGAAACCCTCCTGTAAACCTCTTGATGTCCAGACCAAACAAAAGCCTTTGTGCAGACAAAAGCTTGCAACCACTTCAATATAACTGCACACTGGACAGCTTATTCATCTAATTGAGGCCCTGGCCCCAGGAGAGGAAACAAAGCAGATCACATGGTTATAACAGTTACTCGTTAGATGCTGAATGTACCTTTATCTGAGTTGTGAGGGGTAGAAAATCTCTAGATTACACAGAAGATTTTTTCTTTAGTCAGGAATGCACTGAAGCCATTGTACAAAAAAAGCTCCTGTGTAAATGTCACATATTTATCATTTGATAAAATGAGGGGATACATGGGTGAATTACTGGATATACAGGATGATTTATTAAAGGAAACCCAAGCACCATGTGACATAAGTGTTGGAATCTTTTCACCTGAAGATCGTCAGTATACTACATTCATATTTCATTTTTAGTGTTGCTAAATAAAGAAGAATATAGAATCAATACTAGACATCCAAAACAGTGACAAAAAGTTCTCAAAGCCCCAAAATGTAGCTGTGTACATTTGTTGTGTAGTACATGTTACTGAGGGGATTTAATGGTTTGGCTCATTGGTAAAAAGCAGCCATTTATGAGAACAATGTAAAAGCAGTAGTTAAAAATACCATAAAAATAACACCAACCACCCCCTATCAGCGCTCCCCTGTCCTAAAATAAAAGATGTTGAGAGTGACAAACCTCTTTCAGCAGAAAAGGGAAGCAAAAAGCGACATGCCACAAAGAAAAGCCTGTCAAAGAAGAGGAAGGAATTGAAGACAAGACATGGAAATGTGATTTTGCTAATGTTATGCTTCTGAGAAATGACACATATAACGTCACAAAAACAAAGACAAAGTCACACTCACACCAATGGTTTCGTGATTCTCTCTTACACACACACACCCCAAAGCATGACACAACTGCAAAAATAAAATCTTTAACGTCTCTTCTTTTGACACAGTGAAGTTCACTACTATTCATTACTCTAACACACAGACCGCATGTAAGCTTTAACGTTACCTTTTTACGTACATGTCCTTCGAAGAGAAGAGGTTTCGACAGGATTTGATGCGCTAGTTGATGTCTCAGAACAAGTCCAAAATAACGTTGTGTGTTGTTGTGCTTACACTGTGTGAGTAAAAATCGTTAGTCATCAATACGCTACATTGCTATTAATGATCTTGTGAAAAGTGGCGCTGCACCGCTGCTGAATGAATATAGGGGAAACACTGAAGAGTGTGTATTATCTTTGATAAAACTTGACACTGTTGCTGTTTGTATTTTGTTTTTTGACAGCTGTTTCACACACACACGCACACACACTCACACACTAACACGCACACAATTCAGTGAGACCTCTCTGGACTACAGAACATGAACTATGGATTTGCGGAGACTGGGCTGCACTCTAGATTTGCTCTTTTGACCCAGTCACTGAGAGTTATATATTATTCTGTACAACCACTTCTACAATTCCTACAAGGAGGGGAGAACATAAGAGGAGAGGTCCAGAGTCAGTTCTTTACTGACTGAGTAAACATTTGGTGTTGCAGACATATGATATAGATGCAAAGTCAAAGCTAACAGACTATACTGAATCACCATTGTCCCAGAGTGAGTGAGAGCACTCATGTCAGTTTAGCTGTGAGCAGTCCTTGTCACTGCAGCCCTTTACTGCATGTCATTCCCCAAATTATTATATATGTGTTAATCCATCAGTAATCTAATAATCAGATCTATCATATAACTTTGAAAGACTATTTACTTAACCAAAATACTTTTGTATTTCGACTTAAGTTCAATTTCAAATAGAGGAGTGTAGTAGTATGTGTGTGTAACAGTGGTACAGTTAAAACTGCTTTAAACTTCTACTTTTACTAAATTAAAATATAAGCAGTGAGGCAATACCTTAGGTTAGCAACAAGTGAAAAATCTACCGTATGTAGACAGTCACTATAATCACTTTTTCTCTCTCTTCTCTTTATAGAAATAGCCAACACGATCCGGTGGTTTTTGCTTTAATTATGCTTTAAGCCAGTGGCTGTTAGTCTGTGTTGCTTGTTTTTTGTCTGGTGAGATGAGGGTAAGAAACATCGAGACAAAAAGAAGGCAGGGAGGTAGCAATGTGCTATATATATATATATATATATCTCTCATTATCATATATCTATCTCTCTCTCTCTCTCTTATTCTCTCTCTCTCTTCATCTCCATCTATCTACTCTCTCTCTCTCTATCATTACCACCAACATTCCCCAGGGTAAGAATATGTCATCCCACGATAAAAACAATAAATTCCCATTGATGACGTATGTATGTGCACGACACACTCGCAGCCCAACACGCATATTGACAAACATGGCAGAAGGCAGAGCAGATACGCCGGGCAGCGAGGAGCTCTTTCCTCACGCTCCATCAGAAACTCAGATCAATCAAACTTCCACAGCCTGAAAATGTCCGTGAAGCAGAGACTATCCAGGTGGATTCACGGACTAAACTCTACCTGCAATCTACCTGCGTGTGTTCTCACTTTGTTTATTTCATGTAGCAGCTTCTAAATCTGAGTCTGACTCGCAAAATAATGACACGAAGAAGTCTAATTTGATTTGTGCCCAATGATAAGAGAGTGAGCGAGCGAGAGAGAGGGAGAGGGAGAGAGAGCTTTGGTAGAGAGACATAGAGTAACAATAGCAGAGAGTGAGCTCCCTTAGCCTTTATTATCTTTCTTGTGATAGATTTCTAGTCAAAAAGATTAGGCTGAATTGGTGTTTATTCATCGTCATTTTTATTGTTACCGTGATAAATACCAGAAATTATTGGGATAACTTTTTTAGTCCATATCGCCCATCCCTACAAGGAGGTACTATGTTGTGCACACTGCCCCTACCACCTACCTGTTACACATTTCCCCTTTGGCAGACATGAGACACACATGGACACAGACACTTCACCCCACAGAGCTGTGACAGGGAGCAGAAAGGAGGAGGAAGGTTGATAAAAACACTTAGGGCTGTCTTGGATTTGACAGGGTGAGTAAAACACACCGAGCACAGATCCTTCCTCACGTCCACACAAACACGCACACTCACTGATGTCTCTATTCATTTAGATTGTCACACTCACACACCCCCAAGAGATCTCACTTCCTCTGTCAGCCAGCTAAATTACAGCTCTCCTTCTTCCTGTCTCTCTCTTTTTTCCTTTCTTTCTGTCTCTCTCACCTCTGTCTGAGAGACAGACAGCGACACACACGTTTGTCATGTTGTCTCTTGCTATTTCCCCGGCTCTTAACCAGCTTCTGAGGAAGTCTGAGAGGACCTACGTACCAGATGCTTAATGTTTTAATATGATTAAATGTTCCAAGTAAAACAACGACATTAGGGAGAGAAATATCATTTGTGTGGGGTTTTGTGGGTCAGTGTCCTGGCCTGCCCTGTGAAGACAGACAAGGACCGTCTTATGGTTCTGTTGGCACACATTAAGACAACTCAGCTGGTTCAACTGCTGAACACATCATTGTGGACAGTCAGACCAAAACCCACCTGACTGTCAGCCAAACAAATTAGTCAAAACAGCAACAACAACTAGCTTTGTATGCCAAATATAATGAAGGCATTTAATTGTGTCGTTAGGGAGGGAACATATTGGAAGCTAACAAAGTGAAATTGTTAGTGCATGCTTGTGGTACCAGATGATAAGGTGTAAGCAAGATGTTTATGTCTTTGTCAACCATCATGTCAATGATGAGTTACAATTAAACATGACTAACATCTGAAATACATGCAGAGCATTACATAGGCAGGGCAGGCTGCATTTTTTAAACATTCTATACAGACTGCATCTTGGTAACATGCATGCCAGCTTCACTGTGTGAGTTTTCCCAAGTGATACGGTAATATAGTTGGTTATGCAGAGAAGACTATATTAACTGGTACTGAATTAAGTGGATCAATAACTACAGGCTTATGGATATACAATGATTAATTTTAATGTGAAATGTAAAAACACCAACTGGGCTGCTCTGCTGCATCACATTGCCCCTGGTACAATAAAGTATTTATTTTACACAGTTCCATGTGGTTGTTACCTGTTGGACAGACGCATAGCTGTACGTAAAGCAAAAATATATATACCAGCCAAATAAAAATATAGACGAGCCCTTCAGTGCCTGTAAGGGAGTGCATGGATTCCATGGTCTATGTAGCAGCTTTAGTTGATTATAATGGATGTGCTCTGCTGCGGGCCGCTTCTTACAATTCATTCTGAAGTGGACATGAATATCTGTACCAAATTTCATGGCAGTCCAATCCAATAGCTGTTGCAATATTTCAGCCCGGCCCAAAGAGGTGGACCAGCTGGCCAACAGACAAACTAACACTGTCATCCATGTAGCCAGTTTACCTAGATTAATCTATGGAGTAACAGGAGCTGTTTAATTCAAATTTCTTCATTTAAATAATGAGAACATGAGGGAGAATGTCTTACACCCCATCTACATCTGCTATATTCAATTTGCCACATGTCTGACCATACATATAAGCTTTAATTCTAATCAATACTGCTACTGCTGATACAACGAGTCCTTTTCAAGTTCATTTTTTCTTCATTTACACACATAAGTACTAGGGGTGCCACAATACACAAAATTTACATTTCGGTTTGATACTTTAGTGTCACGGTTCGATATTTTTTCAATATAAAAAAAGAGACATTTCCATGCCTTTTTTAACTTGTAGTTTATTGACCAACATTTGTTTCAACTCAAAAGTACAGTTTTTAAATTAAATTAAATGTATCTGGTGCAGCTCGACCTGCCCCATTTTCTGCTGTGCATACTTAGAAGTTAGAACCATTTAAAACAAAAACAGCACCTTGTAAAAAAAAAAAAAAAATGTTGCAACGAGCTAGCTTCGCATGTAGCTTCTGTCTCACGCGTTTAGCGGGCAGAAGCCAGGCGCAGAAAAAGCAAAGAGAATCTGGTGGATTTTCACAATCAAATACCCCATGCAAACTGCCGGTCGAAACTAATTAACTACGTAGCATATTTATACATGTAGAAGCATATTTAGAAGCACATAAACCAGGAAAATGACCAAATCTGAGCAAGTAAACAAAGTCTGGAGGGATAAATGCTTCTTAAACGCTCCCAGTGGGTTTGAAGTCACATGCAGGACGGACCAAAACCGTGGCACATACTCGACGTGCCAGAGACATGTGCAGTGGCGGAGTAGTCAGATCTACTGAGCTTTCAGCATCGTCAGAAGTTAAATAAAAAATAAATATAAAATTGCGTATTGTTCGATTCATAGCGCATACTGAACCGGGACCACTGTATCAAACGGTTCAGTACAGATACATGTATTGTTGCACCCCTAATAAATACATAATCCAAAATGCACAGCAGAACTGTGTCTCAGCAGAGCTAGTGGCTGCAGTGCTGTGGTGAATTCACTATGTCTTTTATGCAGATAGTATTGAAATGGTGCTCCTTTATGCAATAATTTAAAATAGCTCACTATAGCTATGGTCTCTATGTACAGACAAAACTAGGCCACTTATATTTTATGCACAATTAAGTGGAAAAATGGTTTAAAAGAAATTCAAGACTGAGCCTGAGCTAACAGGTCCTTGTGGACTCAAAGCTGAGAATCAAAGCTTGGTGATGAATTCAAATAGACTGACAGATCAACCAAGATATAATGGCATGCATGCAATGTTGGTTTAAAACACTTGCGGAGGGGGTGTGGTGCATCAGCTGCAGAGGAGAGCTGTGGGAAGGGGAGAGCAGCGCCAGGTGAGTGTGACTGGCACACCTGGATAGAGTTAGGTAATCACTCTCCCTCTTAAACAGAGTAGTGTGCTGGACCAGGAGGGAGGCGGGAGCAACGACACGCAGATCGCAGCCACCACAGAGCCAGGCAGCAGAACGTGGTGTGGCCTGTGAACGGCTAAATAGTGTGTTGCATGTACAGAATAAATAAAGTTCTGAAACGGTTCCTGGTCTGGTGTGTTTCCAGTGCTGAAGTGGCAGAAGACTTGCCACAACACTTAATAGGCTAATTTCTCCCCAAGTAAATGTAATGGGTTTTTAAAAAGTAGAAATACTTCGTCTCCAACTATACACACAAATAGAGTTTGAATCCACATGTGTATCACACAAGAGCTTTAATTCTATCTCAGCATAGTAACAAACGCTATTCACAAGAGATTAATTTCACAGGAGGATTATTCTCCACATTAGAGATAATAGGAAGTAGGCTGGGGGGATGGTGGACAACATTTGATTTCAAACATCTAGCTATTCCCAGGTGTAACATGTTGGTGTTCAAAAGACAACCATATGCATGCATGCATGCTTCACCTATGAGTTTATGCCTTTGTGTGTGTGTGTGTGTGTGTGTGTGTGTGTGTGTGTGTTTTTTTTCCTATCTGCTCTAGTTTAAGTGTGTGTGTGTGGTGATGCTGATACAGTCCCATAGGCCAAAACAGCAGCAGTGTCCTCTGGCCTTTTCTTTACAGTGAACACATTGATGTGACTTTTGCTACCATTTATCTTTGACTGACTTTATTTTTACATGTGCAGTGTCAGGCAGGAAAGCCCTCTGTTGCGCAGGATGTGATGTGATTTACATTTCTGGTAAAAGGCCCAGTGATTAGTTTCAAGTTAAAGAAGTGCTACAGAAATGTAATCAGAAAATCCCAGCAATAGGACACAGCAGTCCCACCCTTTTTGACAAAAGTTTGACAAGTAATGACTGGGAAGCACAGCACAGACACGGCACAATAACTCTAAAATAGGATCTAATAGGATCTTGCATTATTTTCGTGACTGATAAAAAGACCATCTTCACACATCATGCCATATATTTATTTTGAGGGTTATTCAATTATTTGTCTTGAAATGTCTTTTTTCAGTTTTAGGCTTCAAATCAACTGGCAGACACAGAGCTCTAAAGAAAGCTCACAGTTGGCAAAATGTCAACTTATGGAGTAAAATCAACACTGTACACTCCTCACAATCATACTGCAGGACCACTCCATTTACAGTTACTGTATTATACTTGTTATCTATCTTAAGTTTCGCACTTTTGAGGGTTTGAATTACAAGATAGACACTGTCTAAACATTTTTCAGTGTCTCCATTTCTTTTAAACTGTGACATGTTAGACTAGCTTGTACTGACTCCAAGGGACAACAAATCCACACAAGACAAAATATTACAGAATATATTTGATAAAATAGATTTGTAACCAGAAATGTATTCATTCATTAATTAATTGTTTGGTCTTTAGAACATCAGAAATAATGAAAACTGCTTGTCACATTTTCCTAGTCAAAAAGTGACATCTTCAAGTAGCTGTCTAAAACACAAAGATATTCAATTTACTATAAGAAAACCAGTAGCAAAGGAGAAGCTGTATTAACAGATTGATTATGTGATTGTCAAAATAGTTGCAGATGAAATTCCCAGCTATCAACTAATTAATAATTGACTAATTAAGTTTAATCTCTAAATGCAACCTTTGTTAATGTCGTAAGGGGACGATTAAAAATACTAATCTGTTAAAGTTAAAATACCAAAGATGAAATGTATCTAAGTGCATGAAGACAGGTTTAACAAATAAATCATCAAGTACATTAAGCATGTGACTCAGACAGACCGAAGCTTCTGCTCAACTGGAGACACCAACAATAGCTGCAGACGAAAACATCAGATCTGTGGGACGACAAGCATTCTTCCAATTAATAAATTAAGCCAATTAAAAATTTTCCTTCACATTTTCCACATGGTTTTCATTTGTTTGAGGTCTGACTGGCGCTCTTTAATTCCATCATCATAGTTGTGCCCTCTACTCTTGTCTCCCAAATATTCACATGACAGTAGTGGATGGAAACAAGCATTTATATCTTTTTCTAATAATTTGATTAAAACTAAAATTTGATTAAAATCTGCACTCATTTTGGATGGAAACTTGACTACAGACAGCCACACTAGCAGGTTGTGTGTATGTGTGCATGTCTGAAGTTAAACCTATAGCTCAATCTGTCCACATGCAGGACAGGTGTGCTGGACCAAAACCACATGGCCATTCAGGCTTCAAGGTACAGACGCACACAAACACATGCTGACTCATGTTATGTGTGTATCTTCACAAATGTGCAATATTCTCACTCTCTCTGTCACTCACACACATACATATACACACACACACAAATTCTCTGGAGCCCACTTAACATCAATGGCCTCTGTCTGAGACTAAAACACACAAGCATGCACACACACACAAAGAGAAACAAATAAGACTTCTCATCACTTGAACTGCATTGTCTGTCTAGGCAGAAGTAATCAAATCAAGGATCTCTCTGTCTCTTTTTCACTCTGGCTCTCTCTGTGTCTCTACCCCTAATGAGAAGCTGGCTGCCACTCTGTGTAGTTGTTTGGTGCTCATTTCAAATGCTTCCACACTCTAATGAGGGTATGACAGCTTGGGTTCCTCTAGGTGAATACTGTCCATGTAAACTCCAGCAACAAAACTTTCATGATACGATATGCAACATTTTTAAGTCCTGATAAATCTTTACAGTTCAAATGTTTCTCACAGTTACAAGATCTGTGCCCCCTGCATAGATGATGATGCTGCTCATCTGCCCTCACACCATCTTTGTTGTTTGCTTTGGCTGTAATGATGAGAAACGCCTTCAACCTTTTCTTACTAGACTGTAAAAAAAAAAAAAAAAAAAACTTCCATCAAAGTTGAAAAATATCGAGCTTGCAATACAAGCCTCCGCAAAGGCCATCTTGCAGGTCATGTTCCACCATCACATCAACTGACTGAGAAGTCTAATGTCACACAAACAAAACTTTTTAGTTTTAGGCTAAACTTAAAATCCATTGGCACATTTTCCTTTCTCTGTATGCCAAAAAACATTCTCCATTTTCATTTGCATTATCGCTGTTATCATTACTACATGTTTGTTAATTTAGCAATGTTTGGAAAAAAAAACATAATTAACATTTTCTCATTTACTTGAACACATTGGACCATTCATAAATTACAAAATAGTTCACACACAGCTTTAAACTGAAAGTTGCCAAAATGACATTAAGTGCTATATACCTGTGCCATTTGTTGATAATTCAGTTATAGTAAATACCGTACTACAGAACAAAAGCCTGCCACACTCTGCACTTCCACAAGAAGAGACATTTTCTAAAAAAGTCCATCATTCATTTTTTTATGTACAGGTCTTCCCATGGCCATGAACTGTAGTTGATATATGACCTGCAGTAATCACCAAGACAGCTTATGTACAGCTTTATTTCTTCACAAAATAACCAATGAAGGACTTCATCCAGATATCCTTCTACCATACAGTCCATACATTACAGTATTTCCACCTCAGAAATGCTTGTTTTTTGTACTGTATTGGCCTCTTTGACACATGCTTGCAAATAGCAACACATAGCATCTTTTATAGGCGGAGCAGGACAGATTGATTTGTGCAAAGCAGTTTTACATAGGTGTATTTGAGACTCATCAGCTGTTATAGATGTTTTCCTTTTGTTTAACGCAGATAATCCAACAGTGTTCAGTCTTTCTACAAGCTCCGTGTAAACTGTTTTGAAACTGGGGTGAAAATGTGTGAAATCAGCGTAATTGTGTTAACACATTCGCAAGAGAAGACTTTAGCCGTGCTATGAAGGTGATGAAGATTAAGTACATTCCAGTTTCATTTAGCGTCTCATCAATCAAAAACAAACTGTACTGTCGTTCAAGTGTCAGCATGTGTCTGAGCGATGTTTTTCTTTGGTTGTTTGTTTTCTACAGTAACAAGAAAACGTATCTAGTAGTTTTAAGCCATGAGTAAAGCAGGAACAGAACACTTTACCCTAAAAAGCACCAAGATAACAATTTCTGCACATCCAGTGTTTCAAAAGGTGTCAAAAGCGACATTTTACAAACAGACAAGGAGAAAAGGCACATGAGCGAAGTCTGCACTGTAATGTAAAAATAATTTTACAAAATGACATACGAACACCGCTCTGAAAAAAAACACATCTTCACGTAAACACGAGGTGGCGAGATGTTGGCTGCGCACTCCTCCCCGCGCCTGCACAGAATTTGCAGCGCTGCCTAATCATCGTCATTACAGCTGTTTGAAAACCTGTTTCCAAACAGGCAATCAAAGCCTGTCTCGATAATTAGTGGAGGGGAAGACGTCTTTGTGAGAGAACGGCTCCTCTCCCTCCTCCCATTGCCAACAATCTGAAAACACAAAATCAGATCTGTCTCCTATGAGGACACAAAAAAAACCTGCACATGTGTTTTTGCATGTGTCTGACTGTTAGTACGTGTGCGTGTGTGTGTGTGTGTGTGTGTGTGTGTGTGTGTGTGTGTGCGTGCACCGGTTGCACTTATTGTGCTGCCGAGACAGCTTGACTGAAAACAAACTGACAAAAAACATTTGAAGCAGAAAAAACGGAAGAAGAAAAAAAAAAAGCACACACACAACAACCTGTCAAGAGCGAAATGCCTCTAATTTTTTTGTCATCTGCCAGCCGTTTAACAAGACGAGAGCGCTCTGCCCCCACACTCCTTCTTCAAGCCACGAGAGACAGAGATGGAAGGAGGGAAAGAAGGGGAGACAGACAGGAAAGATACAAGGGGGTGCGGGGGGGGGCACACAGAGCATCAGATATGTCTTTTTCCTATCTCAAATCATTCAACTCACTTAACCTTTCCTTTCTCTCCAGGTTGTGATCTTTCTCTGTTTCTCTTAATCGCGCTGTCTTCCCTACCTCAGACAGTGGAAGAACAAAGTGTATATTTGTAAGTATCAGGGGAGGCAGCGTAATAAGCACTTAGCCATTGGCCCTGTCTCTCTCAGGCCAAAGCTCCAGCTCTCTAAGGGGGAATGGTGTTTATAGTAAAGGTCCTGTTCACTTTAATATGGCACATTATGCTGATGCTGCTGTCAGCTCACATGAGGGCACAGGCGGGGTGTGTGTGTGCGTGTCTCAGCATGTCTATTTTTGTGTATGCTGGCTTGTACATTCATTGATGTGCATGCATGTGTACATATACAGCAAATGCGTGTGTGTGTGTGTGTGTGTGTGTGTGTGTGTGTGTGTGTGTGTGTGTGTGTGCTGTCAGCTTGCCTCCTCTTGCTCCTCCAGCGGAGCTGAGGATCGGTGGAGACAGGCAGATAGATGAAATATTTAACTGTCGTGCGTTTAAAAGAACAACAGATGCTTTGTTCTGCTAATTAGCACTTAGCATAGAGAGCAGCTACAGTACAGTTGTGTGTCTGCTTGTGTGTGTGTGTGTGTGCATGGGATTGTTATCCAAACTCAGCTGGGGCTTTAAGCAGCCCCACTTGACTTGCCAAGTCCAATCCTGTTCACTTTCCTCCAAATCTGGTGTTACAAGCAGGTATCCAGCGGTACAAAAGGTGGTAGAGAAAGACCTGCAGGCAAAGATCAGCATGACACAAACAAACACACAACAACTGCAAATAGAAACCAGTGTAACAATAACCAATGTTGGATGTCAATAAAAGCACACGTCTCTAAAGGTGATCAGTCATTCATATAGTCTGTCAGTCAAAGCAAAATGTCTTGATCATTTCTGGCAAGACTGACATTAAATTCTAACATGGATACTTTTCTTTTTTCAAAGTGAAAGGCAGTCTTCCCCTGGGGGGCTCAAAACTCTAAACTAGGCAGGCTTAATGAATGGAAGTGAAAAAACTGAAGTGACAATTTATGGCAGATACAGTTAAAGTCTCCGCTCTTTAAGGGAGATCTCATAAAATCCAAGCAGCAACCACAATTCTGCTAGAAGAACTATCAACAACTACCAACAACTACCAACTACCAACAATGTATACATGACTGTATCAGCAGGGTACATCCAAGTCAGCTGGTAACCAAACAAGTTGGTGAATGAGCAAGCAATACTAAAGCATGAGCAAAGCAAGGGACACACCTTCAGTACTCCCCTATGAGACGTGATCCTCTACCAACACCTTCAGACCAAAATTCTGCCAAAGGTGAAAAGATGATCACTTCAAAAGATGAGTTGTTAGCAGCAGGCCAAAGCAAAAACTGTTTTTTTAGCCAAATAAGAATAAGAAACTTCCTGTTTTAACTGAAAAACTCCCTCAGAGATCCTTTTTTGCAAGTCCTTTTCCCAGAACTGCTCCTGTACATCTGCTTACAGTCCAAATGTAGAGATCTGTGGTTCTATCCTGCAGCTCTTAGTGTGAACATAAAGCACTGCAGCACTGAATATGCAAAGACATGGTTGCAATTTGGCATCAACAGAACTCCGACTGCCCTGAAATGACCTCAGTCTCTTGTGATTAATTCAAAAGTAACATCCTCAACATCCTGACCACCTCACTAAAATCCAGTGGAAACTGCACTACATTGTGCATCTCTGACATTTTGTTCATGAGTCATGTCACTCTGATGCATTGCATCACCGCAATAACCTTAAATTCCTGAAGTTCTAAAGGCCGAAGTAGCGTGGCAACACAACTTTCATCAGTCTAAAATTATCACATAAGAAAGAAATGCAAGGAAAAGAAAAACAAAGCTATGAACAAACAAGAGATGTAGGAAGGATTTTCTCACTAGTCCTCTGGAATGCAGTTTGGCTTGCGGTACAATAGACACGCAGTTGTGGAAAGACTGCAATCCATTAGCCCAGCACAGCTCAGCTCAGCCCAGTCCGGTAGTTTTGTCCTTATATAGGGCAGGCTAGCGGACGGTCGTATAACACCCGAGTCAGACTCAGCCACAGCAAAACATAAATTTAGGTAGAGACAACGGGGGCTAGTCCAAGAAAACACAAGGCTAAGGCTGTCTGCTCTGATTCTGTCACACAAAACAAAAAGAGAGAGAGAGCAAACAGGGGCACTGCCATACTGTACACAATATGGGTCATTATTACAAACACACTTTCATATCCTTTTGTTGGTGCCTTTTTGAGAAGCCACTGCGTCACTCTGTATAAAAGAAAACAGGAGAGGAGGGACTTTGTGTGTGTGTGTGTGTGTGTGTGTGTGTGACAGGTTGTTGTAGTGATGTGCCCCCTCTGTCCCTCTTCTGCCCAGAGATGCTTGTCTCCTCTCCTCTCCTCTCCTCTGACACTTAATCAATGCACTGGAAGTAGCCTTTCACACACAATCTAATTATATGGAAATGAAGGGAAACCAGGGGGCTCTATGCTAAGTGTACTAAAACACACACACACACACACACTTGCACAAAGACGAGTACTCACTGTGACAGAGAGGAGACGGAGAGCTGTAGGAAAGTAAAGAGAGGGAAGGTTACAGGGAAATGGGGTCTACGTTAAGTGCTACTCATATCAACAATAAGGTCGTAACTGTAGTAGGTAAAGAGACTGAAGCAGCTTGCTCACACACACACACACACACACACAAACACGAACACACATCTCAAACATAAGGCGACATATCATCTGTATTGTCTTGTTATTGGTCCCCATTGTGCTTTGTTTCTGGCCATTTATCAGGCTCTGACACGTGCATGGAGTTGTAATCTTGTACATGATTCTGTGTGTGTGTGTGTGCAGTGGTGAAGGTGATACTGCGAGGTAGAGTAGGGTCAGGGTTAACTCACATAATAAATCAGGCTTGTGCAGCCATTAAAGCCAGGATACTGCTCAGGCATTTGTCTAGGGAATCATCCATAAACTGTGACTGCTCAGCTCTGAGTGCCTACTCATAGTGCTCTGACACAGCTTCTCCTCTCACTGTTGGCTCTAGGAGTCACCATGCAGGGATACATACTATAATGCTGGAGAGATATCATGTCACTGTGCCTGGAAAAATTTGGTAGTGACTTATTGGCAAGGATATAAAATGTTCTTTTCATGTTTGTGGAGCTCATTTAGGATGATTCATGAAGCGGGACATATTTTACTTACAAAGATTCTTTTTGCAATTTTAGCATTTTTTTATACTCGTAGTGTATGGCAATTTTTCTTGTTGAAAAGTCAAATTGCTGAAATTGTTGTTGTTGAAAACCAGTGCAGCCTGTGTGTTTCTTTTAGCTTATTCATTCACATTGTGAAGACAAACCTGAATTAGTGGCTCTTTCTTCAATCAGACGAGTGTTAATTCAGTTAACAAAAACTTTGTTAATTTTGATGAGACAACGATAAAATTAAAATTAGATCTTTCAAAAATGACAAAATGTAGATTTTGTTTTCATTTGTAACATAGAAAGGGATTAAAACATAAGTAGTAGGCTATCTGTATCGACACGATATTTAAACCCAACTGTGTGCAGTAATGCACATATCAAGCATGCGGGTCAAGTCACAAAGAACTATTCTTAGTTACTCATGACTTACAGAAACACTGCATATAATAGTCCACCCGCTTCTCGTTCCTCCCTCTCTCAAGCACACACAGTGCAATGTAGTGGAGCTACAAGCACATCCAGTGAGTGTGCATCAGTTTAGCTGCTCATGGCTTGAAGCTCATCGAAATAGGCTCAGTAGGCTCCTGAAACTGTGGACTCTTCTTTCTCCACACAAGTGTAGTGTAAGGCTAAAGGATACAAGGATGCATCACAAGCTTTTGAAACTATGTGTTTCCTCTTTCAGGAGGAATAGACCAACATAGTAAAATGTATATATGGACAATCAGGATGACAAAATTATAGATTGTAAACATACACCAAAACCATGACCAATATCGATGCATCACTAGTCCCTACCTCCGGTCCTGGGAAATGAAGCCAATGCTGAAGTGCTAAAATCTGTAATTCCTCGAGCGGCCGCTTGAGACAGGATGCAGAAGTGTGTCAGCCTCCATAAGCCTCAGATCTGTCAATGATTAACGTTTTCCGTGCTCAGTTACTCTTACAGATCAGGAGAAATTCATGATATGATAAATTCCATAGATATCCACTAACAATAACAAACATCTGAAATATAAACTTATATATTTGCCTACCAATTATAATCAGTATAATAATGACCTTCATACTTAGGTGTATAATAATATAAAACATAATCCATTTTATAATGTACATAGATGTTTTGCCAAAAAATCTTCACGTCACTGGATGATGTATCTTTATCATTTCAGTGTGTGTGTGTGTGTGTGTGTGTGTGTGTGTGTGTGTGTGTCAGAATATGTGAAGGAAAGCAAAACAGAGAAGATCATGATTGAGTCAAGCAACCTGACAGCTGTCAGTTGAACCTATTTCAGCACACACACATACACACACATACACACATACACACACGTCAATTAGGAGCCATGGTGAGCTGAGCAGTAGTGAGCTGATTGGGTCACATGTTTACTCCCTGCAGCAACTGTCAGCAACAGACCAACAATACGGCATCACCTGACACACAGACAAAGAAACAAACATACACAAACACACACACACAGATATGCACTGTTTCTGCCAGCGTGAGAGCATCTGGCAAAATACACAAAGCATATATAACTAAGCGCAAAGCTGAGAAACACACACACACACACACAGACCGATACAAACACACAGAAATCCCCTTTGCTGAATAAAATTAGAGTTTACAGGCTGTGCTTTAAGATAAATGCTAACGTCAGCATGCTAACATGCTCATAGCGACAATGCTAAGATGCTGATGCTAAGCAGGTTCATCATGTTTGCCATCTATTGCCAACATTTGCTAATTAGCACTAAACTCAAAATACAGCTGAGGCTCTCGGGAATGTCATGATTTTCAAAGATATTTGGACATAAACCAACTTTTTGGACTGGCTCATTCAGAGGACCAGCAAAGTGATTATGATACAATATCTGATGACCATGAATGTCTGTACCAGTGTTCATGGCAATCCACCAAAAAGCTGCATTTCAATTAAAACCCACAAATGTCAATTTCATGATGCTATAAGACAATTCAGGCATCACCAAATTCAATATGAATCAATCTTTTTGGTGACCATGAATGTCCAATGTCAATCCATCCAACAGTTGTTTAGATATTTCAGTCTGAATAAAAGTGTTGGACTGACAGACCAACCAACCAACGCTGCCTTCTATAGAGCCATGTAGCTATTCTTAGTGGTTTGTTTGTTTTGGGCAATGTTGTCAGTAGCAAAGGAAGAATCAGAAAGTGGGGCTGCAAGTTTGATGCAGATCAGAAGAGAGGGACATGGGATAAGGGTTGCATATTAGTACAGCTAAGTGTCATTAAACAAACTGACCAACTTTTTTGGAAAGTGACTATAGTCAAAGAGGAACACAGAGGGCATGTTTATGTCCAGCAGTGAGCCATGCTGGGCCACGTCATTAAAACAACATAGATCAGAGACAGAAAGGACAAAAGAGAAGAAAGGAGCGACAGGAAGTATTAAGAGGATGTGGGCAAAAGAAAGGAATGGTTGTGACAACAATACAACAAAAGACTTTAAGAGAGAACAAGCGATAGATGGAAACAAAGTGATAAAGTGTGTGTGTATTCATTATAAAAGTGTTCTGATTGTCTTGGCGTCCTATCAGGTGGCATCAAACCCATGTGCGATCTGGAGGGGGAACTACAAAGTGGATCCTGGGGCCTGCAGAAAGAAGCCTTTTTGATCGCGCTAATTAAAAGCCATTTTGTTTAAAACAAACAGACACAAGTCTAATTGGCTCTTTTCCATAAGAAAGGGAAGGATGTTGAAAGTGGAAGAACGCATGGAGGAGGGAGGAAGAGTGTGTGAGTGTGTGTGTGTGTGTGTGTGTGTGTGTGTGTGTGTGTGTGTGTGTGTGTGTGTGTGTGAGGTGGTGGTGGTGTTGGATCAGAAGGAAGGGGTGCTCAGTCTGGCACATGCACCGCTTTGGACACACATGTAAACATGGAAGCACACACTGTATTATGTGACCCACTATTAGCCATCAACAGTCTTAACGTACAGTAAAAAGTCACTGCATGTATGAGGAGATAACAGGTGGAGAGGACAGATAAGTAAACGCTCACACACAAATTTACAAATGCACAACAATTTAAACAACATATGGTGGAGTTAACTGTTCCATTATTCTCTCTTTCTACAGGGGACAACATAAGGTCAACTTTTTTTAAAAGAAGTTTTTTTTCCCTTCAACTCACTTAGCTTTTAATATTTTTCTTACTTTTTTTTTTACACAGTAGGAATGAAAAGACACAAGGCATAAATCTGAGAAAACAGTAAAGCTCTCAGTGATTGAACTCTAATTCAATGTAACCTTGCACGTGCATGCAATGCAAATTTTTGTTTCTTGCTCATATGAAATCACATTAAAAAGGAGCAGTGTACAAAGGAAGACACTGTTGGGGACTTGGTGCTTGAGGTGGCACCGAATGTGCCATATCCAACAGACTGGGGTTGGATGGACTCAAGTGGTCAACTTAACCCACAGGCAGTCCATCCTTGAACTAGCTCCAAGAGAAGCTGCCGGGGGCATTGCAAATGCAAAAAAGCCTCCTTAAAGTTCACAGCTGTGTCACTGTGAGACACTGAGACAATGAAGAAGTTCAACAACCCCCCCAAAAAAATCAAATAAACGTGGTATGATTTCATGAAAATGTTAAGGATTATAACTGTACAGAGTGAGTAGCAATCACTCTGCTCTGCTACATTAACTTTACTACTGTATGTTAGACTTTCTCGATACGCAGCTGAACCTTTAAATGAGTAAAAAGATATAAAGATAAGTTTGTTCAATTTCTTAACAAGCTGTTCTGGTGTTGTGCAGAAATCCCACGGGCTCTAAATCTAGCTGTGCATTGAAGAAATGGTTTTACTCAACCTGGGCAACATTTTAAGACATTTGAAATTCTGGTAAATTCAGCAGGCACAGGCCTGTCCGCATAAATCACAGTGGGCACATTCAACAACGTCAACAATATAACAAATATGAATAAATTATAACTTCTGTTTTTGGTCAATATCACAGTGCATCAAATCCATGAGGAGCATTTGCATTAATACACACACTGAACGTGTGTCATATGTACACACACACACCTGGGGCTGAACAGGGAACAGATTGTCTCCTTCCATCTCTGAGTCATCGCGTCACTGCCTGCAGCTCCTCTGGCTGAGTTCACACTGTTCCGCTAAAACTGACTGAAGTCAACTGAGCCGAGCTAGATCAGAGTGGGTGGATGAGTCTGAACTACATTGGACTGGGGTTAACTAGCCCAGCAAAGAGTTATAATCCAGTTTAACCAGCGCATTTAGGTTGTGAGACCTGTGTTTTTCTTTCATGCTACAGTCGATATTAGTGTGTGTGTGTGTGTGTGTGTGTGTGTGTGTGTGTGTGTGGAAGTGGAAGCCCTGGTAGGAAGGAGGATTCAAGTAAAGTGCTGTGTTCTTCTTTCTGCCTCGCGTACGCGTGCACGCACACACAGACACACACACGCATGCACAGACTGCAGATGTTGCACCCAAAGGCTATTTGAGCCATGAGAGCTGTAGGGGATTTTCCTCTTGCCCAAACTCACTCCATCATTGTCACAGAACTTCTCCAGTAGACATACACTTACGCACACACATTTAGTACACTACTGTATGTAAGCCATGACACAAAACATGGAGTGTGTAAATGTACAAATTCTGACAAATTGTTGAGAATCTTGAAGGTATTGTTCAACTTAAACCATCGTCATCATCGTTCCCCTTCTTGAAATATACACATACAATGTACACACTCAGATGCAAAATTGCTCACTTCACATCACAAAACCAAGTTATTGAGAAAACACACAAAAAGGCATCATCTTTTCCTCAGACACAAGGCCCAAAAAAAAAAAACACTCACAATCTTCAGTGATTGTGTTTACAGCCAGGAAAGAGAAGCAGGCGGCTTGAATGGCAGAGGCGACAGGGGCCAATTTTAACAACGTACACAATGCACTACATTAGAGCCACGCTTTTCTGTCTTCCCGCAACAGAACATTCACTTATCTATATGATAATAGGAGGGCGCAGAGCTCAACGTGACAACAAGGGAAAGACGACAATGCCGAGCAGCGCCTGCAGAAAGAGTGATCCGAGATGTAATCTCCTCCAAAGAGAACAGAGGGAGAGGAAAGAGAAAGGAAGAGAGAGATGTGCAACATAATTTGGAGTTGGATGGATTGACAATGAAGCTGTCAACAACAAAGTGCAGACAACAACCTATTGTTAAGAAAGATATCGGTGGAGGACATATTGATGCTAAGAAAAGGAGATGAAATACAGCAAGCAGTGTGATACAGGAAGCTCTGACAGTCTTCACAATCGCAGCTGGTGAGTGTAAATGGAGTATGATTGTAGACTTGACGCAGTTTGGATGAATCACAGTGTTTCTCTCTGATGTTTAATGCATGTTTGAACAAACAGGACCTACTCTATGCGGAGCAAAAAGAAGCAAAATGGTGTAAAAGTGGGTGTTCGCACCTGCTGTGTGTGTGTGTGTGTGTGTGTGTGTGTGTGTGTGTGTGTTCAGTTCAGTGAGCTTGAATGTGTATGCATGGCAAACCTACTGAACTTTAATGGAATACTTCAACATTGTGGGAAATATGCTTATTTGTTTGTTTTTTTTACTTTATCATACCTGAGCACGAAGTACAGAGCTGGGGCACAGAAGTGTTTAGCTTAGCATAAAGACTGAGAACAGAGGGGAAAAGCTAGCCTGGCCATTATGTCAGATTAAGAGTAAAGTCCTAAATTCCTGCTGTGTCTTTACATGACATGGCAGAATACACATCAACCAACCTCAGGTGAACAGCACCAGTAACAAATGTTTAGTTGTGCAATCAGATCTTTAAATAAAGGTGGACTTTTAACAGCAGTCTATCTTTTTGCTTTCCAAAGGGTAAGAGCACAATAACGTGTGTGAGCAGCATAGACCATATGTGACAACACACACATACACACAGGTGTGATTATGCATTATACTCATGACCCACGAATGATGAATGGTTGCAGGGTCACTGAAATTAAATTAAATATCACTCCTGTTTTACTTCCTGTCCACTGCTGTGCATAGTGAAACACTTTACGGGTCATTTTGACATGATTTTTTAAATCAAGCTGCTGCATCAGTTGTCTTTCACTACAACACACTCCATAAAAAAAGAAAGAATCAAACAAAGTTGATTTTTATTCCAGACGCTCAATGTCAGTCAGGTCTGGATATTATCAGGCTGACATTATGTAGTCTGATCTCTAAATGAAGCAAACAAGAAACATTTTGCTAAAAACAAAGCTCAGAGGTGCCGGTAGGTGTGAAACTGAGCTAGTGGCTTCAAGTGTTAAGATAGACTAAACATGTCCTGACTCCTGCTCCCAGCAGATTCATCTCGGCACATTTCCAGTAATACTGACCTTTTCCTTTAAAGCTGGCTTGTTCGCCAAAGGACAATGAGACACAATAATCAGAGAGCCAGAGAAGTAGAGGAGAAATCACAAAGGAATTACACTTTCTCTTGGCTCATATGATCTATTATTAATCCAATTTTGCACAGACCCTTACATTTTTGGGGGGGAGAAAAATCACATTGAGCAAATTAATGAGGTAAACGTAATGATCTGAGATGATCAAAGGATATCAGTGTTGGGCAAAGTATAGCCACCAATTAGTAAAACAAGCGCAGGAAAGGGACTAAAATATGCACCACCGCGTCTGATGAAAAGACAGGGTCAGAGAGAATGGACTAATTTCACAAAATGAAACGACGTGCACCAAGACAGGCCCACGTGTGTGTGTGTGTTTGTTCCAGAAAGGGGGAGTGTATGCGGGTCATGTTTAGATTCCCCCTGGGTCTTTGAGCAGAGAGAGTCAGGGAGGTCCCATAAGAGCAGCAGGAGAGTAGCTGGGGCTTTACTTTGATAACAATAATAAGGTATTTCTCTCTCTCTCTCCTTTTTTTTTATCCCACTTTGGCACAATGAGCACTGCCGCTCTCGTTTGATACATGAAAGAAGCTTGTTATGTTTTTTTGAAGAGTTTGATGCACAAAAGGAAAAGGAGAGAAAAAAAAGTTTGGAAAGAGGCTGCCTCTGTCCGACTTGGACTTTGGTTCATTAGAAAGGCCTCAAGGGGTGCACTTCTTTTTGTCGGTTCTTGTTGCCTTATTTTTTGGGATCTTTTTGTTTGTTTGTTTTAAGGGGTGGGAGTTACATGTCCTACTGATTTCATACAAGGTTCCATGGTGTATTTGTGTACAAAAAATGGTCCACTACATTGCAAAAAGGGGGAAAAGGACCAAACATTTCCACTGGAATGTTAAATCATTCTACTGATCTTTTAATATCCTGAAGCTCATCTATATAGTCTCACGATCTGAAAAAAAAAAATCACATCTCAAAAATGGAAAATAATGAGATCAGTCTGAAGGCTTATCAAAACCTCAAACATTGCACAGCGGTCTATAGGGCACTGAGGCAGGGTTTTCCAACTCTAGAAAGCTATCACAGCAACAACTATTTCATCTTTCATCACAATGATCATGTGTAAAACAGTAGACATGTGCACCATGTAAATCCTTACCACAGTGGCCCAGGTTTGATTCAAACCTGTGGCCCTTTGCTGCATGTCATCCCCACTCTGTCTCACCTTTCTTGTCTCTATCAGCAGTTGCCACTGTCAAATGAAGGCACAAAAAGCCGCAAAATAACAATTAAAACCAAAAAGTAGACATGCTGTATTCAAGGTAATTGCTTGCACATATTTGATTTGCCACCAAAACATACTGGTGAATGAAACTGAGCTGCAGTCCCTTCCAAAACTGAGCCAGGTTCACATTTTTTGCCAGACAACCTTATCTGGAATAAGTGATGATGTCCAATGCTCAACCACACAGCCTTTCACAGTGCAGACAGGAAAGGCCTATAAATACTTTGCTACATTGAGAAAACAATTCATTCATTCACATTCATTCATTCAACAATGGTTTTATTTATAGGGCAGTCCCCAGTGAGTTGTGTTCCCAAGGCCAGCTAAATGCAAACTATGTTAAAAGTGATGTATTACAGGTGTGTATTACACACTGCATAAGACCTTACTATGGTTACAGCCAACTCTAAAAACTGTTAGATACTCCTGTGAGTCAGCTGTGAATGCACTTTGAAAAAAATCTTAAAGGATCATTAAACTTTGTAAATTTGAAGTCACTTTCTAAGAAAACACACACACACACCCTAATGATTTCATTCTTCCTCTAGGACCTCTTTCAGTGTGCCACTAAATAACAAGTTAAAGTGCTAGCTCACAAAGACCAACGCTTCTATTCAGGTCATGGAGGCTTCACTGTTATGTCACACACAAGTCTCCTGACTGGTCTCACCTCCTTCAACTATTCATTCCAGCCAGCGTCTTCTCATACTGCAGTAACATATTGTAGTTCATTTGTCCCAGTTTCATTCTCTCTCATTCACTATCATCTTTTAAAGTCAAATAGTGTAAGAGCTCACTTACTAAAAGCCTCTACAGGGAATAAAAGCATGCAGCACATCTCTCAATGTAATAACAATGGATCACTTCGCACTTACAAAACAGAAGAGACACAGGGTGAGTGGAGAAGAAGGCAGAGAGGGTAAAGTTAATAGTTCCTTCTGATGAATTTTAATCCTGACCTCGAAAATAAAAAAGACACAATGGAGAGGAGGCGGTTGGTATTTTGGTTTCATTCTAATTTTTTATTCTTGCTTTGTGTATTCTCCTAAGCCTCTGCATGACTATGTGTTGGAGGGAGACAATGTTAGGACAAGCCACTTAAGCCCATTAGTCTAATAATTCATACGTCTTGGCGGCACACTCCTCAGCCTCATCCAAAGTCTGCAGAGAGACTGAGAAAAAGAAAAAGATAGATAGATCATTAGATAGATGGAGAGAGAGAGAACAAAATAAGGAGCGAGTAAGACAAGGAGACTCAATGTACAAAGTGTGCACTTAAGTAGGCACTTAAGTTTATACCAAGTACGGTGATTAGGTGAATCCAGGTAAAACTCTGAATGTATACCAATCACTTAACAAATGAGAGGTGGATTAAATAAAAGGGGCTGTAGCTCAATGACTATCAAGACAATCAAAATCATCCTTGATATTTTAAGTCATGACACTGAAAGATTGGATACTGTCTTCATTTACAATAGGGAGTGTTTCCATCAACTGGACTGTTATTGAATCTTATGTCAAAAAAGTCACCAAAGTAGTAAAACTCTGCCAAGAAGATCAAGTTCCTGATCACTTATGTGCTGATGATTGAAAACCCCAATTTGTTGTTTTTGCTTCTGCCAGGCTCATGTCATTCCACTAAGTGACAGTTGGTTGCAATAATACACAGAAGTTGTGGCACTATGCCAGAATAGGCAGAGAAAACCTGGATGTTAAAATAAGATTTTTCAAAATATTAAGAATTAGTTTTTACAAAGGTTTTATACTAAAAGGAAATACACTCAACATTTATTTTGTTTTCATAATAATTACAGCAAACCTAGCAACTTTGCTTTTAGTGTCAGCTAATGTTGCCAACAAGCCAACAATCTAACAAAGCATGTGCACTCCACAGGGATTGGATAGGGTGCTGAGTTGAGAAAGTAAACTCTTTTTTACAATATTTGAAAGGTGAAAGTGTACAAACAACATAAATGTAACTAAGGAGAGAGACTGCAAAGCCATGTACAAGACATGTCTTAGACAGATAAGTGGGAGGCTGTGTGATTAATTCAGGAGGAGCTTTTGGACACTCATGTTGTACTGAACGCCTTAGGAGAGACGGACATGCAAGCCTCTAGAAATATTCAAGATAGTTTTTGTAACTTATACATATCAGAATGTGGGAAGTAAAATGATTATTACACTAGGAGCTTTCAGTGTACAGAATTTGTTGTTTTGATTTGGGTAAAGTCACACATTTTGCACGGCAGAATTTTGTAAAACAATAACACAAAATGATTGTATCATCCTAATACAATTCTGTTAAAACTAACTGAATTATCTTCCTGCCCTCGTCCTCAGACATTAGAGATGTGGACAGCCCTTAATAAATTATGCACTTACTGTACAGTTTATTTCAGAGAGGTCATGTTGAATTAAATATTATTTCACAAGTGACAAAAACATCCAAAGCCACTTCTCAATTGTTTATCAGGCTGATTTTGTTAGCCTGTAAAATTATTTAACAAATGTGTTTTTGATGGCTGTTTATTGCACATTTTGTTTCACCAAAACAAACTCCATTTCAAGTGTACTAACATCTCGGCAACACTGACAAACTGTTCCAATTTTCACTCGGCTGTGATATTTCATTACGCCATAAGTCACACAAACATACTCTGATAGAGAGACAAGAAGAGGATACGCTCCAGCAAGCCGCCACATGTTGGGGGATTTGTTTACTGCTTCCTGTCTTGTACGAGATCAACACCCCGTTAAAGTACTGACACTCAAACATACACAGCTTTCTCACCTGAGCCTTCCCCTACTACTACGTGTGTGTGTGTGTGTGAGTGAGACAGAAGGGGGAAGGGGGGGTTTACCTCATCAGTCACATTGGGAAAATACCATTCAGAGACTGACAGATGTCTTTCTCTGTCTGACTCTTACCTGCATCTAACAATGTGTCTCGCTGTGTGGGCTTCAGGAGCTGTACACACTCACTACAACCCACACACTCGAGTACAGAGTGTTTGTGTGCGTGTTTCTGTGTACAGTACATGTTTGTGTTTTCATCTGTCGAAAATGGAGCGGAAACCAATCCCTGATGCTACAGTCTGATAACAACATCCACCGCTGCCAAGCAGCGGCAACTGATACTGTATGACTGTAAATAGCAGACACACTTCACATTCAGTGCAGATACAGCATGATTCAGCAGTGACAGCAACTGGCTCTTCAAATAAATTGAGCGGGGAAGTTGTAGGAAATGAAATATAGAATAACACAGAAAAGAATGGGTCATGTATTTAAAATCCATAGCAATGAGTGTGATGTGTCAAAAACCAAAGTCACTTGATCTTTCCCATTTATCATGAACTGTATAAATTAAAGTTAGGTCTCCCTGATGGAGAAAACTTAACCTCAGTAATCTTCTGTAGGTCCGTTCAGCTCGTACTAATGGTCGAAGACAACACTGCTCAGTAAAAGAAATGGTTCAGTCGTTACTCTAGCAGTGAAAAAGTAGATTACAATCACACAGGAGGTGCAGGAAAGTTTTATGGTAAAGTCTCTTCAGACTAAACAGGTTCGACTTTTACAGCAGCAGGCTTCTACGATTCCTCAAATCGCCAATGAACAAGGAGTGCAAAGTTTGTCTCTAAACTCCTAATGAGCTAGACACACTGCTTTAGGAAGTTCCTGCGGCCAAAGTGACACAGGCACACACTTATACACACAGCTCTCAAGTCATAAAGGCAGGCATTTGCTGGCAGGACGCCGAGACACATAAGGCACAAGGAAACAGCAAGAGAGTTTGACACACACACACACACACACAGACTCAAGCAAAAGGCTGTGAACTGGATGACAAATACGTTGCAACATATGGCAAGAAAATATGAACCTTTTGCTCAAATATATATCCTGCACTGATGGTTGATATGAAGACATTCACATCTTTGCTACAATGTAAAAATATGGCTCATCTGTTAGTTTTACTTTTATTAAAAAGTAGTATATATTTAGATGAAGGATGAACATAGATAGGGAATAGCATTCTAAAGGTTGCATACATGTACATAACTTTTCACTGCTTAAATATTGTGCAGCATATAAAAAGACTACATGCTGCTCTGTGAGGCTGTACTTATAGCAGTGATTTGAGCTAAATGTCATTTTCAGCATGCTAACCTGCTCACAATGCGAAGCTAACATGATGTTGATGGGCAGGTATATTTGTCTACCATCAAAGTACAGCTGAAACTGATGGGAATGTTTTGCAGATATTTGGTCATAAACCAAAGTACTAGACAAATTAATATCTTAACCTGATGATGCAAGTACATAAAATAGGAAAATTCATCATCTCATCGCAAAAATATCTGGATAAACATTTGTCTAGTAGAAGTTGATATATTTCACTAAAAAAGCAAGTGCTAGAGGAAAAGTCAGAGGATACAAACAAAGTTACCAAAGTCGTTATTCTCTAGGGATTGTGAATACTGTATACGTAGAAAATTTTGTGGAAATTCACCCAAAAGTCAAAATATTTCTCTGAACCACAAATATCAACTCTATCCACTAGGGACCATGAATTATCTGTTACAAAATGTTATGGAAACCGATCCAAAAATAGACAATGACCCAACAGTTCTTCAGTCCCTATGATTGTTTGAAATAAAATGATGACCACACCACGTACGCACAACAAATCATCATGGATAAAAACTAAACCAGTACAGAACAATTCAAAAACTGGCCTTTAAGTGTATGAACCATAACACAACAACAGACCAGCCCTGACACTGTAACAAAGCCAAATTTGATACTGTACAATCCACTTCTATTGGTTTTACAAGACCAAGTTCATGTTATTGAACTTCAACTACACAACAACTGAGTTAAACACCAAAGTTAAAAATGTACTGAAGAAAACATCACCTGGTAGAATCTCTGTTCTGAAAAAAGATTATTTAGTGAGAGCACTGTATGAATCCTATTGTGTCAAACTTAACAAAGCAACAATTGTATTGATGGTACAATCAAAGCCGGATTTGAGGACTGCCAAGGAATTCATTCTGTACTGAATACAACATTTAGAGCAATGTGACAGCAAAACCAAACAACAAGATTTGTTTCAATTTCCATAGAATAAAGGGATGGAAATCAGTGGCTTGCTGGAAGATGAGAAATCAATCTAAAAAAAATATAACTGACAGTAATGTCAGTGGCAGTAAAGTGTTCAATCAAAAATTCAAAAATGAACATGAATAATACTGAATATCTTCAACAAGAACATACCAATCTATAGTTCATTTTTTACAAAGGCAAGTTAATAATTGAGTAATCTTCATTCAAACTTCAGAACTTCATTTTAAATTCTAATTAAGACACATAAAGTGATGAATATGAAAGTGATACAGATGAACAGTATATGTGATATAGTCAAATGGTAACTTTAAAGCTACTTAATAGTCCAAAAAAATCCATAAAGTTTCTCATGAACTCACTAATACCAAAGACACACAGTTAAACCCACAATCCAAGTTCCTACATGAATATTAAAGCAACAATTCATGTCGTGTCTCACAGAGAACTACCTCTCTATCTTTCCCTCTCTCTCCTCTACTCCTCTACCGGCTCTCTTTTGCCTTCCAGAAGGCAGGGTGGTGATTGGCGGAAAAAAGCTTCCCTCAATCCAATCCCTAATCCCCAGCAGGCTTTAAAACATAGGGATAGCGGAGGACCGGCGGCGGCAGCTCTCTCGCTCTACTCATCTCTTTTTTGCAGCAGCGACAGAGGCAGCGAAGAGGAGCTGGTGTTCGGGAAAAGCAGAAAAAGACACCAGCAACGTCTGCCCTGCTCTGCGCGCTCTGCGCCTTGGAGAGCCGAGTCACACTGCCAACGCACCCTAGTTGCCATCGCTTCCACAACTTGTGTATGGTGGGAGGTATTTCTAGCTCTGTTACGACTTACCGGATGCTGTGTTGTGGAGTAGACTGTCTTTCCTGTGACTCTGGCTCTGTCCGTCTTTCCCATGGAAAGGCATAGAGGTGATGGAGGTCGGGGAGGCTGCTGCTGCTGCTGGTGATGGTGGTTTGGGTGCTCACATTGATTTGTGTCACTTCTCTGTCTCTCTCTTGCCACTCCACCTCTTTCCTGCTCTCTCTCTTCACTTCACTTCACATTACACACACATGCATGCACATGCATGCACACGCGCACACACACACACACACACAGACACACACACACACACCAAGGTTTGGGCAAATTACACAAAGCTGAGGCACCAAGGGGAGGAGACGTCAATTTGTATCCTCTCCAGAACAGGCACCACCACAGAGCCAGAACAGCCACCAACAGCACAGCAGGCCAGACAGCATCTCCAAACTCCCCGAAACTCAAAACAGTTGTAAACTTCTACCACACAATGTATAAACACATGTTCTATATGATACATCATAATGATGAGCATTTCATTAGCATCCCAAACATTAACGAGTACAGTCTGGAGTGGTCCCAGAGGCTCTGTGGATATTAGAATACAATGCAAAGAGGATTGAAAACATAGTGGGCAGATGTGCTGTGAAGCAAGATGCAGCTGTAGACTGTCAGAAGGTATAACTCTTAATGTGTCAATATCGACTCCACACGGCGGTTTACATCCATCCATACTGCAGCCGTTACCGTGTAGTTGGTGGTCGTACAGAAGCACTAATCAATACTTTTTAGATTAAGATGAGGATGTGTGTAACGTGAAAGGGGTCACTTGTAGAGTTGTTACGATACCAAAATGAGTAACCACGATACTATACCAGAAAAAGTATCACGGTTCCAGGTATTATCGCGATACTGCTATCTTTTTTTTTACTATTATTATTATTTTTATAAACTGCAATGTATTTATACAAGTTCTAAATACTAAATATATATAATACTTAATTACTTAATGCTGTTTGGTGCACGATAAACATTATACTGGTGAAGTTAGAATTAGACTAAAACAAGTTTGAAACGAGTTTGGTTTTTTGAGCAAAATTAGTGGAGCCAATGACGATGACGCCGCGGCAGACTCGCCACTTGGGCACGGTGCTTCTGCCATGGTGAGTGTGTTGTCTCGTGTTTGTGACTGTAAACCGTGCGCATGTCTGGGCGAGACAGAACTTTAGCTTGTTGCTTGTTTTGAAGTGAATTTCTATCGAAGCGGAGCTGTCTTCATGGAGTTCATATCCCCGGACGTCACCAGTAACAGGCAAACAGCCAATCATTCAGCAGCTGTGTAGTTCGGTTGCAGTAGCTGCCATGTTGGTTCATTTACAACTTTTGCAAGATACCACAAAACATTTGCGAGATATCGCAAAGGTTTTTAGCAGAAATGCTAACAAAAATAGCATCTTTTTTTTTTTCTTGCATGTCCCATTAGGGGCTCCGTAGTATAGTAATCCACGGTAGTACCGTTGTGTAGAATTTCTAGTATAGTAGGAACCGTTACGATTTGGGTACCGTGGGTACCATGGGTATTGTGCAAGTCTAGTCACTTGTAGTACCAAACTATGATAGAAATATCACTTGACTCTGCAGGACTCATCACATCTACAAAGCATAGCATCTTTCATTATTTTGGCTTTACTGCCCATAACTGAGTTCTGTTTTTCACATTCGCTTTCACTGCTTTTAATTGCCTGATTCCAACCCTGTTTTTCTGCGAGAAATCTCTGATAAACCCACCGTACCCTACCTGCTCAGTACCAAGCAGACAAAAACACGTTAGTGGGTTAGCTGGTACTGGAACAAAGTGGGGCATTTAGCTGCTAAATGGCTGGTTGGTGGACACAGAAAGGGGAATAAATACTGGACTTGCATTCACCGGGTGGCCAGAAACACAATTTTAAATTACTGCTAACGTTGTGCTGCTTCATAACATTATAAGGTGATAATATGGATAGCTTAATCCACTGCCACCAAGTGGCCAAAAAATAGATTCATACTACACGTAAACAGATACTATATGGCATTAGTATTGCCTTCTTTCATATACAGTAGCAAGCATAAATATTTTTGGGTAACTGACCACTATAGCAGCCATTTGGACATAAAATAAACTCAGGTGTTAGCAATGATACTAATTAAGTGTAGCAGAGCCTACTCAATGAGCCAACATGAGCAAACCTAATTAATATCATTGGTAACACCTGTGATTATTCTAGTAGTTCATGTCCCAATGGCTGCACTTAAAACGGTCTATTTCTCATAACTTTAGCAATAAGCAGTATTGAAACTTTCTATCTAGTGGAGGACACTGCCATTAGACGGGGTTTGCTATTTTAGTTATAGTGCAACTGCTATAAATCACTCTTAGAAATGAGTTTGCTTACTCACTCTGCAGTCATGACATATGCATTTCTGCTCTAGCTTTTTACTTCTTCTCACAGTATGGTTAACCTTTGATGGTTTTCCCTAAATTGGGTCAGAAAAGTGGATACTTTCAATGTTTTATCATCATATTAAAAGGGTTAGGTTTGTCTTGTAAGTATGAAACACTCACCCCGCTGTAGTCATGGCGTAAAAAGTTGGTAAATAAATTACTAACAAATCTGCTCCTAACAAGTTTTGACGTAAGGGTTGTGTCACGTACTTTAGAGTTCCCGCCTCCTGCTTCTCCATTGGTCTGTACCGCTCTCTCCTCACTCCCTCATTGGCTGAACTAGCTGCTTCTCATACGTATACAGATATATATGAGGGACAAAACATGCCTGGGTAAAGATTTTCTATTAATTTAGCCAAATAAAGCAGCCTAATAAGGAGTAAACTCCAACACCTAGTAGTACTGGCAGATTATTTTGGAGGTGAAGGCAGAAACTCTTACAGCTTCCCTCAATTGAACTTGACCCATTCAATAAATAATGTTCATCCCTCCAGACACATATAAAATCAAGGAACAAGCTCTATTTGTTGTCCTCATTTGTATCAAACTGTTTCTAATGATGTCATAAAAAGAAAAATCTAAAAGGACAAATTAGCAAGGGCTTCACCCAACTTATTTGTGAGGTCCAAAGACTTCTAGAGGGATGTCAACACTGTCAGCACTTTATGTTGATTTTTCCTTTATACATCTGCCATTATGTAATCAGAAAAAGACAGTTAATGGCACAAACACACATTTTTATGGTAGTGTTAAAGTGTAGCAATATAGATTGGGTGCTTAGATAGTTGATTAATTAGTTGTGCTATAGATCAAGTGTTTTATTTACTACTACATCAAGCTGAAATGATTCACCCCATACAGTACATCATTCACTGTACCTCTCCCTCTCTCTCCCTCTTTCTCCATCCATGTATGTTAATGAGCATTTTGCTGCCCACTGTACCTTGTAAATGCCACAGTATGTCTGTGCAGAAGAGAAAAAGGGCTCAGGGGCAATCAGCAGAAGCGTGGGGGCAGAGCGGATGCGCTTCAAAGGCTCTCAAAACTATATTATATGGTTGATCCCTGTCCAATTCACTTTCGCAGTTCAATAGTTACTGTATGTTTAAAGCTGGAGAAAACAAAGGCAAAGGCGTCTCCTCATTCTGAAATTAGCTCACACAAAAGGCTTTCTATTTATGAGTGTGTGTGTGTGTGTGTATGTGTGTAAAATGGAGAGGTGGTGGTCAAATGGGGTAAAGTCTAAATAGAGTGACCGCATAGGTCAGGTTTGACACACTTTATTATTCATTCACTGTCTGTCCTCAGCTGCGCTTAGCTCATCAGTACACACACACACACACATACACACACATACGCAACCTCCCCTAGGTGCAGCTTTTACTGCGCATATGCGCCCGGACGGTGCACAAATGTCATGAGCAATAACTGGGATGTCAGTCCAAATTCACTCTCCTCTCTTCAGCGTTTAGCAGCTAGGTAGCTCAGGGAACAGTCAGTCAGTCTCTCTCTTTCTGTGTATTTCCCTCTCCCTCTCTCTCTCTCTCTCTCTCTCTCTCTCTCTCTTTCCACACGTGTTTGCCTCAATGTGCCCTACCTGTTTGATTTTCTCAAAAATGTCCCATCCCAGAGTTCAATTCAATTCAGTTCAGCCACAATGCATCATGGCCAGAGGTGCTCTGAGAAGAGAAGGCTGGTAAAATGAAAAAATCCCCTGATGGTACAAACCAGTTTATCAATTAGGTCTGGTTATTAAGGGTGACTGGCAAATTTTACTTGCTGGAACATTTCAGTCAAATTAATTATTGTTGAATTATTTAAAGATCTATCAGGGAATATTGAATGTTTATTGACACTTTTTTTCATCCCTCATTCCTTTTATTTCATGTGAAGATATCTACTCATCTTCTATTTTGTGATTAGTCAGACTGCAGTAATCGTTGCACAGTTACTTAGTTACTTTTTTTCTTCACTCCACTCCTTTGACTCCTTCGCACTTTGTTGTACTTTCAGTATTTCTGATGGTTTTCAGTTTAATTTGAAAAATACAGAAAAACACATAATTTTAATGTCTGAACAATAATATCCAAACTAAAAAAATGCTATTAGAGTTAAAACTTTACAATTACATTTAAACTTCAGACTTTTACATTTCAGTCATCAGAAGATCTGAGTAATCGGTCTCTTGAGAGGGCTTGTCGGGAATTTATTGTGGTTCAGTTGAAAGCAGATTCCAGTACATTTTGTAGTATATTTAAATTTAATTTAAATTTGAGTATGTTTAGGCAAACAAATTTCCTTCATAATTTCTTTCCTGACATTGTGCTTTGAAAAAGCACTTAAAGCATCAAGTTGGAAATAGAATGATAAAGTTTTTGAGAGAATCAAGTCTGAAATGTCCTAATAAACTCCTGTGATATCTGGTACTAATCAAAGGGACAGTTATATTACAGTCTAGTTGAATTTAAAAGAACCTTCCTTCATTAGAAAATGGATTATGTATAATTGAACAGATAAATAATTTTATAAAATATGAAAGAGTAAATGAAAGAATTCAAAGACTTTCTTTTTGGGGTTGGGCTGGAAAGTGTTTTCAAAACCCGTATTACAGCCTTATCTCTCAAAGACCTACATCTTTTCATGCTTACGTGACATACAATCTGCTTTTTCACAAAGCCATTTAGCTGAAAGAGTTTCCGTGCTTGGGTTTGTTTGGGAATGTTTCCAAAATCAGCGTGTTTTTTTTTTACTTCAAAACTGGGCATCAGAAATGGCCTAATTTGTTTAAAGTTGCTCCAAATCAAGATCATGTGCAGCCCTCTCTCTGTCTCTCTCTTCCTCCTAATAGTCGTGTGGATGTTGCTGTGTCTTTGTGTGGGAGGGATGGGAATCGGAAAGCCTTAGCTGTAATACAAGCGTAACTTTTAAACGCTCGATCTGAGAAAGATCTTATTGTCAATTTCCTCTCTTTTCTTGGAGCACAAAGCTGTCTCTGACCTCTCAGTCATATTCACAGATTCGTTTGAAGTTTTTTTTACAATGCCGTTTAACTTCTACAATCTGTTCAAAAAAGTCAAGCAGAAATATGTTGGATGTAATTCATTCCTTACAGAAGAATTACATGACATATAACCACTAATCATTTTCCCATTGTAGAGCAAAAATATAGATTTTAGTGCTTTGGCCAGACTGCCTCGTGATTTTCTCTGTAAAATATATGGCCTAAAATAGATTTTTAGCCTTTCTTTGATATTATTAAGAAGAACAAAAGGCACAGACACGCACAGACACATGCACTGAGCATCACATATTACTCTTGAGTAGCTTGTAGAACAACTACCTTCCCAGGATTTGGCAGCTTGTGCCAGACCCCTGGGGTTTGAAGCTGAGTAGTCTGGCCAAATGATACCCTGCTGGGGCAACAAGCCCCCCCCTCCACCCCCACATGCACACACACAATACACACCAAGACCTTACATGATCCATTGAACGACACTATGTGGCTTTTTCATAAGCACAAATCAGTCTTCCATTGGCTAATGCCTGCAGCTAAATTCACTATATAAACTTTCATCAAATTCTTCTTTGTCCTTCAAGATTTAAATGTTTTTGTCTCCACTCCACAATTTGAACTTGTGCTGGAAACTTCTTTCAGACAAGTGTAGGTATCTCAATAGTCAAATAAGTCAGATCACTCCAGCAGTACATTATTTCACTAATCTCACAGAAGGCTATTTAATTAATTACTGTCTATACATTTGGATGGATTCAGGCAAACTTCAGAATTATTATAGAGAGAATTAAAAATATATAATACTTGTATCAACATTTGCTGTTAAAGGTTCTAATTTAAATAACATTTTGAATTCCTACTCGTGTCTCAAAGTCGTGTCATAAATCAAACTCTGCATTTCAGAAAACTTTTAGTTTGAATGCCAAGTATATTTCACGGAGAGAAAAGACCATTTTGTGAAGCATGTCAGTAATCTTACCTCCTGTCATGTACTGTATCTCCACAGTTGAATCCTGATCACATAGCTCAGGCTTAACCACCCTCTAGTGACTGGAAACAAGCATTACAATTACACCACAGCAAGCTCCAGTCTTTAGGAAACAGCTTTCCCTTCAGCTTACGTCGCTATTTCTACACATATACTCGCTGCTAGACAAATATATCATGATATATCCATCTGCCGGCTGGGCTATTCCAAGCCTGAGAAATGACAGAGAAATGCAGGAAGTCGTTGGAACATAAACAAGGCGCAATGGAGGAAGCAAGGGTCAAGGCGGTGCTTCCTGTTCCAAAACCACCTCTGTGTGCCTGCAAGTAGACGCCAGGCAACAGTGATATTGTAGAAGTCCTACAGAATTATTATTATTAAGCTTGTTCTGCATGTTTCTTTCACCCTAATAATATACAATAAAGCATAATAGAAGATTGTAAGTAAAAACTTGCTTTTTGTATAGTTAAATAAAGCTCAATCTCTTTGTCAGACTTCTGCTTTTGAATAAAAAAAAACAACAACATATAATTATTGTAGTTGTATCTGTTTTTTTTTTTGTTGTTGTTGTTGTTTGTCAACCAGCAACCATCATTCTGCAGCCAGATTTGATTTCCTGTGTGTTTTTTTTCTGTGTTTAATTACCATTTTTGCAAATGAATACAACCTAAAACCTGTTCAAAGTCATTTGGGGGTTATGAAAACCTCCATTGTCAGATTTCCAGTTTGGATTAGATTCATTCGCCGGCCAAACAAAAAAAAATGGCAGCATCTGGACAGTATTATTATATCATATCATAATGAATTCATAATCTGGTATTATTGAAGCATTTGGTATTATTCTCAAACTCAATTACAGTAATAGGAGTATAATGATTTCAAAGGGTTTACATTTTGGGTGACAGACAGGATGTAATTTATCTCGTTCTCATTCTCACACACTGACAGATTACCTCCACAACTCAAAAAAAAAAGAAAAAAGAAAAGAAAATCACCTCAGTTTCCATTTTGATTGCAACATGCTCTTCTAAATAACCCATTTCACTCAGTTTGTCTCTTTCATTCTGCTTTTTCTTTGCAGGCGGTCCAGCGCTGCAGCCTACATGATGTTGGACCACAATGCTTGCTGTATTCCACTCAAATGTCTTATCAGCACTTCAGAGAAGATGCAGTGTATCAACATTTAAAGAGAAGACATATGGTATACATGAGAATTATCGCAACCCACTGAGTGTAGAGTATACGGCAAGAGCATCTGTATCTTAATAGTCTATGAGCAGTGGTGAAGGGAGAATGTGAAAGCTCTGAGGGATTTGGGAGAAAGGATATGATTGCATTTATGTCCCATCAAGCAGCTTGCTGGATCCAGGGGAATGCCTAATATATATCTGTATTTGGTCGCCAGCTTACATCTGTCTGCTTATGGATTTATAGCTTCAAAACTATTTGGGAAAAAAAAAGGCGCCTCTCGACAGAGCCAGTGACTAATAACTAAAGCTGACAGGGATGGCAGGCAAACACACACACACATACACACACGGATAGACGTAACGACAAGACTCGGCGACAAGGAACAAAGGAGTCGAAATCTGACACATTCTCTCTGACAGTAGGATAAAACTCACTCACCCCTCGAGCCATGCTAACACACACTACACACACATGCACACGTTTTAGTTCTTCATCTGTCGCAGTTTGTCTCACAAACATGCATATTATGTTTTCACACATAAAAACAGTCCTGTCGACATACTGAACCTTTCAAATCCTCGCATAAGGTGTAGTTATTCTCATTTTTTAAAAATCTTTCATACACTCGACAAAGCTGAGGTAGTTAAAAGCAAAAAACATTTGTAGAATTTATGGATTTTTGAGAGGATGAACACAATGGGAAAAGTTTGAAGTTTGGCCTGATACAAACTGTCCATACAAGTCATAGAGTAGAATTTGAATTGGGGTGGTAGACTAACTTTGTTGCATATTCTCCCTCTTCACCTCCTTGTAATATACAAAACTATAAGGTAGCTATTTAGCTAAATAGCAAATCTATGTCTTAAAAAACCTGTATTTGAGTTTGTATAACTGAGTTTTAGTTCCTAAATATTAAGTTCTCAGTTACATGTGTTACTTAATGCTACTGGAAACTCATCTCATAGGGTTTTAAAGGATTCTTTGAAAAGCAGATTTGATATCGGATCTATGGTAGATTAGTATGGATGGCCAGTTAAAACTTTAAAGCAGCACCAATTGAACTTGAACAAGCTGTAAACCCATAACATTGACATATTATCACCATGTTAAGTCAACATCCAGCAGACATAAACAGTAAAGAATTCTAAGCATTTATTTGGAGTACAGTGAACATAAATCAAACACTCACTATCCTTTTAGCTCTGTTTTGTTCTCCACCGACCCCTGAGGGAAATTTCAAGCTCCTTAGCCACTAAATGCCCCTTTAGCTAGTTGCTAACTTTACCTGTCAGCCATTTGGTGAGAGGCAAGTAGTGCACAGTGAATTTATCTGAGCGTTCTTGCTGAAAACAGCTGCCTTCTGCATTTGAAAAGTGAGAATTAACTAAAACAGTAAAGTTGCAGGCCGCAACAATAAAACAATGATATGAAAGATGCTAGGAAGGAAGAGAGAAAAGTCGATTTGTAGTTCTCTGTTGGTTTTCACATTACACATTGTCATTGGCCCTTTGTTTTTTTTAAAAAACATTGATAAGTGGAACTTTAATACCCCAATCGTTGATTAGTATGCAGGGCCCTTACAGTCAGCATCATAGGAGTCCATAGGATCCACAGTATATGCTGCAGTACACATTACATGGCATGCAGGCCACGTGGATTCTGTAGGCAAAGATGGTGCTGCATAACAACTGTGGACTGTGACTTTACAATATATTAAAGATGGAGACAAATGGGAGTCGGCGCTGAAGATGAAATAATGAAAGAGGAGAAATGGAAGGAGGTGGAAAGGTGAAGAAGATGTGGTTTGGTGGTGGTGGGGGGGGGAGGCAGATTGTGTGTGAGAGAGGCGTTTAATCCCCAGAAGCATCCTGATGGCAGCTGCTCTGTACAGATGGGGACGAAGGGATGCTGAAGCACACACACACACACATTGTGTCATAGAGGAAAAAAAAGCACTGTCGAATGTTGGAACCCTTTTCTAACACCCTCGAGGATCATGCTAAACATAAGGTAAGGGAGCTTGGTTGTGTTCCATTATTTCCCACTCTACTAAGGCCACTGGAGCTGTGTCATCAGCTGATTAATGAACACAATGCTATTTCTTTCCCTCTGTCTCTCTCTCAATATGTTATCTGGAGTTTTTCTATCCATTTCATGCTGCAGCACAGAAGTTTGAATCCCTGGATTGTCTGGGGAAGTGAATGTGTTGTGTCTGGTTCATTCCTTCTGTGCGACTGCATGTATGCAAGCTCCATATGAACTCACTTCATCATGATCATATTCCTAAAAACTGCAGTTTGTTTTTGGTGCAGCAGGGAAAGGGAAACACCAGCTGGTTTCACCCACTCTGGGTCCAGCCAGTGTCTCATGGAGACACATGTAAATGACTACCAAAATTTGACCCCTGTATGTAAAACAAATCCCATTTTACTTTTACATTTTTACATTTACTTCCTAGAGTAAAGCTTCCGCTGAGATACTGATGGATTTAGGTGTTTTATCTGTTAAGTTCATAAGAAAGTAATTTAGCTGTTTCCACACCATGCCGCCTGTAAGATACTTTACGTTGGCATGATGTGGATAATACACTGGAGTTCTTAAATAACTTTTTTCCAAGGTCCAAGCATCAGAAAAACACATCGGAAGAGCAGATTATTTATTATCGTCTGACTCTACGGTTCCAAACATTACCATTGGCTTCAAATTATGCACTACGGATTGTCCAACGTGGAAACTCTGATCCAAAGTGAGGTCTACAGGAGTGAGTGATTGATACTAATAAGATACAGTTTGGATTAAATGCAAGTAAATCCATCCACAGTTCAGCCCACTCTGCACTTTCCAGTCAGTTGATGCAAACTCATTAAAATTACATAACATAATGAAAGCCAATATGAAAAAGCAACATATAAACGCAAAGTTTGTCAGCTGGATGCTCCACAAAGTACTGTCAGTGCCTCACTGTAAGACGTTTCAGCGCCGTCATAGTCTTTTCTGTCAGCTAACAGTCTGTTTGAATAAACTGGTGAATTGTACAGGGTGTCTGTTAACTGTGTGACACAGTGTAAAAAGACTGTATGGACTTTTCACTCTTAAAGGCAGGAATTTGGAGCAGCTGAAAGTACTTCTGAAGCTCCTGTTAGATATGTGAGTTATTTGAAACATTTCAGCGCAGTGTTTTTGTGCATCACACTGACTGCATTGTCCTTGTCTGTCCGTGAGTTTGGCGTCGGGAGTTTTTCTGGAAATGTAATTGACAATCAGAAAACTTTAGAAACAACATCACAAATAGAATGTTAGAGCAACCAACCAAACAATTCATCCTTCTTGCGTTTTATGCTTCAATCTCACCATATTTAACCCTGTTGATGTTTTTGGCGCCGTTACCTTGTTAATCTATCATCGCCTGCTCCATTTAAAGGTGGAGGATTTATTGTCAGCTCAGACATGGAGGTGAGGTCACGGCATATCAGTGTTGTGGACTGCGACAATAGCCATTGTTCCTGGGACCAGCAGGAAGTGTCTGCATGGGACTTCCTGCTGTAGATAGTGTACCTCTGGAGGGCAGAGAGGTGTGTGTTTGTGCGTGGGTTCATGTGTGTGTCACCCTGATGATTACGCCTTTGTTTCTAGCTGATGTCATCTTGTTTTGTCTCTGATATATCTCTATATTCGGAGTCCCCTCTCTGCAAAATGGTGCTCCTTTTTCTCGTTATTTCAAAAATAAATGGTAGGTACAATCACAGCACAATGCAGTTATGAACCTCCAAACATCCCTACACTTCCCCTTGATTTGCACACAATAACTTACATACTCACAATCTGAAACACCGATCACATCTACAATAAAAAAGAAATGTGTGATGACAGATGGTCAGTGGTATTCTTTTGGTCATTTTCAGGTCAAAATGCAATTGGAAATAGGTTAAAAGACACATTTTGAGATAGAAGAGAAGGAGGTCAATATGTATGTAGACGAGTTATATAATTTATATCAAAATGAAACAGGCAAGTGCAACAAATATACATAAATGAGGGTTTATGTGATTGTAATCAGGTCCATGAGACCCCTTCAGCAGCTGAAGTCACTAAAAAAAAGCACAGAATGGCATCACTCTACAGTAAAAAAAAAAAAGAAAAAGAAAGATAGAAAGAAAGAAAATCTGCTCGCACCCAAACAAAATTGCCACTTAACTGCTACAATATCACAGTGTTTGATATCTGTCGGCCCAACAATAGGGCCTTCCGTACCTCTTTATTTCTCAGTGTCTCCCCCCTGTAAAATTATAGGCACGATCAATTTTGATAATGCAAGGGAGCAGCGGCATCCGGCAGAAAAATAACCATCTTGATTATTCCTTCTCATAGAGAATTCTTTTTTTTTCCTATTCTGTACTTTCTTTTTCCACGGTAATGGTAACAATTTTCTCTTTTCAGTCTCACTTGAGGCCTCTTTCTCTCACTCACTGGTGAAATTTGTTTTTTTCTTTTTTTTCTGTCTCTTGCTGCAATGCTGAAAGCCTTTTGACCTACAAAGTAGGGTTTTGTTGATAGATTGATGCTTTCACACAGTGACATTAGCTGAATCGCCGGTGTTCAGAGGCCCGCGGTGCCACTCTGGAACAAATGCCCTGGAATTTTCCCAAATAATCCCCCTGTGTGCCTGTCTGTGTGTGGTACAGCGTTGATCTCTGGGGAAAATGGAAAGCATCTATCTGTCTGTTTGTCAGTCTGTCTGGCTGCCTTTTTACTAATCATTGTCTTTATCGAAGGGGGTGGAGGGATGGAGGTGCACTAACCTTTAATGTGAGCAGCTGAAGGGAGAAATAGATGAATATAGGGGTGGAGAAGGACAGGAGCAAGAGATGTGGGATTTTGTGATGACAGCTAAGGTATTAACACTTGGTGACATTGGTACAACATGGCATTATAGTCTGACAGCAAGGTGAGACCAAGAGGGAGATAGAGAGATGAAAGAAGGGACAGAGAAGAGAGAAAGATTTCTGTATGAACATACCATCTCCAACAAATGAGACAACGGATTTAGACCAAACACAAAATGCACTTTTCTTGTAAGGGAAAAGCTGCATCTAAAGCTTGAGTCACCAATGAAGGAATGAAGGAATTTGTTAAGTGTTTAAGTGTTTAAGTGTTGACTTAAATCTGCATAAATCGATTGGGGGGCCGCCAGGCCAGCTATAAACACAACATTAACACATTAATTATTATTATTTATTTATTTTTATAACCATTTTTTATTTATATATCTAGCAGACAAAGAGAAACATCACCATTGATTTGGATTCCTGGTGAGTGTGTAGTTAAACTAACTCCTGAAGAACATTTCTGGCTCTTTAGCTGCAAGATGTTCAACAGTATTGCTTAACTTGTCAGAAATAGTAAAGTTGTGGGACATAAAACCAAAACAATGAGCTTAAAGGTGCTAAAATGGCCCATTGAGCTGAAGTCAAGTGATCATTTCCTGTGGGTTTGTCGTTATTGGCAACTCCTTTTACACTACACATAGTCATTTGTTGATATAAAAAATATTAGCTGGTGCAGCTTTAATTTAATATAACCTTTGAGTATATATCTCTCACGTGGGACATGTTTATGAACTCTGCAACACTCTCAGCAGTAATTTTCATGTCCCTTGATCCCTTGGATAACATACATCCTCATCTGGTAAAAAAAAAAGTCATGGCATGTGACTAATGATCCAGTCTTACCTTCACTCTTTTTATTCTTATTGTTATTGGCTCCTCAAACGCAGCAAGTTCTGGAAACTTTGCAAGTTCTTTGGGGTTCTTGGACGAGATAATGGGCAATGTAGGGAATCAGTAACTAAAGTAGAAGAAGAGTGCAGCGGAAAGTTCAACTGAATCGCCTCATCACAGAACAACTCCTGGAATTCGCCAGCAACAGTCGATCAAATCATCAATACGTTATTACATGCACGTCAGTGTGAAAACAGTCTGTTTGACTCTGGCCAGCTCAGCACACGTAATGTTGTCTTTACGTACACATACAAGGTATTGTCAAGCCTCGCTAGCAGTAGGTCACAGTTGAGGGGAGTTCAGAGGGTCCAAGACCAGCACCGCCAACCCCCCTCTGCCCAAATACACACACATACATACACACATACACACTGCCTTGTCAAAGGACCCTTTGTGCACTGTTGTTTTTTCAGGGGCAATACTCTCTTTATTTCTCTGTGGGGAATATAAAGCAGCCGATCACCTAATCACACACACTGAGAAACCCAGCTAAGACCACCACACACACGCACAGGCACACACACACACACACGTTTTTATAAAAATACATATGTTCAAACACATGCAAAAACACAAATGCTGCACACACATTTGTATCGACACATGTACTTGAACACACATTTAGAGACACGGGCAAAGGCAAACACACACACACACACACACACACACACACACATACACACTCACAATGGGTCATTTATGTCCCTCTCTGCACCCCACATTCATACTTGGCAGGCGGGTGACTGCTCTGTTGTTTCAGTGACCTGGAGGAGAAGTTATGTGCTCTTAATTTATACATCAGGAAACACACCTCTCTTTCTCTCTCTCTCTCTCTCTCTCTCTCTTTCCCTCTCTCTCTCTCTCTCTATCTGTATTTCTCTCACACAGACACAGTCATTTTCTGAGTTAGAACTATATGTTTCATGAGCAATAAACACGATTAATCCAAAAGAAAAGAGATCTGGGAAAGCGATGAGCATAAACCTCCTTATTTCAAGGAGAAAAAGAAACAGAGCACGAGGAGTACAATGACCCAGAAACCTTCAGCTGCCCCAGGGCAGAGTGTAATATTGATGATGGTTGCAAGACCTATGGACACACACAGTGATGTGGAAGCATACGTTCAGGACCAAACCAAGACAGTAGAGGTGCTGTTTAAAATTAAATCTTCTAAAATAAGATGTTTATGTATGTTGTGTGAGTGAGTGTGTGTGTGTGCGTGTGTGTGTGTATGTATGTGAGGTACCCATTGAGCGCTGAGCTCTCCCATGGGAATCCGAGCACAGCTGAGAGTAAATGGCAATTACTGTGTTTAACTGTTTTATCCGCGCTCAGAGGCAACCATACATCGCCGATTCCACAGAACATCATTAAAACACACTTAAACACACACACACACACACACACACACACACGCACACACACACACAGAGCCACACATTCACACACACACACGTCACACGTCTGGTGGGTTTTCCATGCCTGTCACATCGTCATTTACTCAACCCTGATGGAGTGATACAAATACCGGCAGACATATTTCAATATTATGCTGGAGCAAATGATGATATCTGATTAGCAAATGATGGAAAAGGGCGTCACACACACACACACACACACACACAGGCAGCAGTCTCTCACACACACATTTGCACAGTTCATTGTAAATCCATGGCTTATATTTGATGGATAGACCCATTAGTTAAGTGTTATGATATGGTCATTTACTGGGATGATTTGTGATGCCTGTACAGTTAAAGAGGAAGTTAGTATGGGACAATAAAGAATGTTACAGTATCTTCAAGGCTTCACTTTTATTAAACATTATTGTTTTAAGAGTTTTTTTACACATTAGATCATATAAAAGACAATAAATGTGAAGAACCCTGGTGATGTTTTATGAAAAATAAACTAAAAATATATATCGTAATGAGGAAGATGTGGTGACACGGAGAGAAAGACAGGAGAGGTGGTTTCTTTGGCACTCCAGTAAATAATAATAATGATAATGATACCTTGATTTAATGCTGTTTATGATTCGGACAGTAAAGCAGCTTGAATTTGAATTCTGAGAAAAACACAGAGACAGACAAGGAGACGGAATAAACAGAAGAGAGAGAAAGGTACCTTCTCTCCACCTTAATGTGAGTTGGCATTTGACAGGGATGTGTCAGACTTGTGTGAGTAATGAGAGAGAATGACTGTGTGTGTGTGTGTGTGTGTGTGTGTGTGTGTGTGTGTGTTTGAGGGAGAGAGATTCAGAGAGAGAGCCTCAGTCATGCTGCTGTGGTGGTATGTGCTGTTGCTCGAAAGACAGACAGACAGATAGACAGACAGACAGTTGTTCATTGGCCAGTTGGCTGCCATGGTCGCTGGGCTGGCACGCTGAGGTGGTCAGCATGAAATGGGTGGCACTGCATGTGTATATACGTGTGCATGTAAGAGTGTGTGCGCGTGTGACTCACTCCCACCTGCAGGGAGACAGAGCAGTGCCAGCCGCCAGGCCTGGAGAACATTACTCACCGTCAGGACCAACGTCTCCTTTTGAAACACACACACACACACACACACACACATGCGCACACACACACACACACACACTGAATAATAAGTAGGTGTCCTGCATTCCAAGACAAAATGTGCCCACCTGCGTACATGCTACCCACAGAAACTGAAAGCAAAAGCATCGAGAGATTTTTAATATTAACCATTCTTGTGGCCATTTAAAAATAAATCATTTCAATTCGGAGACATTGCTACAATGATCATGATCAGCGTTGGCAAGAAGATTGGCAGCTTCACTGCGTTTTACATCGTGAGTCATCTTGTCTAATTTTACAAAAAATCTGCTTGGTTGCTTTATGGCACGGAATAAGAAGAAGACGCTGATCTTGTGCAGGAAGGGACTGTGTAAAAATGATTCAGGTGGAGGAAGCGAGATAACACATAATGTTTTAAAGACCCTTGTCCATGTTATTAACATTTTTTTTTTATCTTTGAGAAATTGCAACATCCCCCATACAAAAATGCACAGAATATGAGACACTGTGCTCCAATTTAAACCCTCATGTGTTAACGGGTTAATCATTTTTACATATAGGCACCAAATTATATTGTTGTAAATTGTGGCAAACAATACAAAATGATGCATCCATTCTTTATTTTTGAACCACTTTACATGTCCTTTTATGATACATGATAATATATAGTTTTGCTTCCTGTTAAGGTGCAGAATAAAATCAAGCTGTTATAACACTGTGACAAATGGCATGCTCTCCGGAGAGATAACACTCAATCACTAAAGATCCTCCCCACAAAATATTTAGACACGCTTCCTTAAGAAAAAAAGAAAACAATATAACTCTCCCTGTTTTCTAAACCCCCTAGTAATTTTTGTACGCTCCCTAAAGTGAACTTATCGAGCTTATAGACTTTGGAAGGATGAAAGGTTCAAATAAAAAAGACTTTTATAAATGTTATCCTTTAATTACAAAGACAAAACATTATCCAGACAGGAAGAAAAAGGTAGTTTAAGATCCTGTTGGTGTTCGGCATCAACATTTTATGATGAAATTTCTTTTTTTTTTTAAATGCATGTCACATCTGACCACCAGAAAAATTATGTATATTAAAATCAGGTGCAGTTAGTGCAGCCTCATTCTGCACCTGATTTTAATATACATCATTTTTGAAAATCAGCAGCAAAATGGCAGATTTTTTTTTCTTCTGTTCTTCAGCACAAAATGAGACTTCAAGTGCTGTGTGACAGCGGAGCATCTCCATTACAACACTGATGAGAAATAAAACAGCTTTTTACCACAAAGCAAATCAGGCTTTGGCGCTGAAGCTGTGTGAGTGACACTGATCTCTCTGTGCATGTGTGTGTGTGTGTGTGTGTGTGTGCTTGATCTTCATCCATCCATCTATCCATCCATCCATCCATTTACTCTAAGCCCTTAAGCAATGCCGCTGTTAAAAAGTCCCCTAAAACTCTAAGCCAGGAGCAATAACACGAGCGGCAGGAGGATAACGTTGATGTAATGTCAGACACACACAACTGACACCCAGTGTTACTCTCGTGTTAACAAAACCCATCACGGCCTGTCTGTCCGTCTGAAGGCGCGCACTAATCTGCTCTTAATCATGAGCTCTTATTTACAAAAAATAAAAAAAATACATTTTTATTAATGCAGAGGTGGGGGGAGGGGAGTGAGGGCGAGAAGGATGATGGTGATAGTGGTGATGGTGATGATGATTTTGTGATTAAATGATGCCATCGTTGTGTTGGTGGATTAGGACGGGCATGGAAATAGATTAGTTCTGCAGTGGTTTTTCATCATGATTGGCAGGCCTCCAAAACCTCACTCCACACACTCCCTCTCCCCTTCCTCTCTTTTTCCAGCTCTGCCTCTCTAAAACAGAGCTGTGCTGAGGTGTACGGTTTGTAGGCTGCTAGCACCACCTGCTGGTAAGGAACAACATAACGTTAACACTCCTCTCAGTGCCCCACATAACTTCACTTTCATTCTAATCGAGTAATGGTTTGGCTCAACAAAAAGGTCACAGTGTCAAATTAGAGAAAAAAAACTGAATACATGCGTAGATGCTTCCATACAAGGTGATCGGGAGCTACCTTTAATAGAGTTCCAGAGACTTTGACAATCTATGCCAAAGAGCACTGAAGCTGTTCTGGCAACCATGTCTCATAGAAATGACATTACAGCTAATTTGTTTCCTTGAACGTCTTTTGAAGGTGCTCTGTTTTCAGGGCAGCAGTTAGATTAAATAGTTTGTGTACAAGGTGCAGGCAGGGCCGACAATAAAACCAGAGTTTGCATGCTGGGGTTATCTTACGGTAATAAAACCACTTTGATTAAGTGCAATATCATGATATCATGGTTTTGGTTTAATATTTTTAAAAAGTGACAACAGTGACTTGTGACCACAGTCTCTCCAAAATATTAACCAAGCGCCATAAATACCTAAACATAACCTTTAGAAAATATGAATCGTGCTTGCTAAGAGCTGATATTGCAAATGTGGATATTATCTGGTAAACACATTTATGATCTTGTCAGTGAATATTTTGCAGATGTGTTCAGTTAAAACATTTTGCGACATAACAATGTATGTCTCTCTTCTGCTGTTGCAAATAAGTACTAAAGGCTATGTGCAGAATCTTTAGGAGACAGGGCTGTTTTTTGAGGCCTGGTTTGGTTTTCTTTTATGTATCAAATATTTGAAAATACGTTAATAAGTTAAGTTATGTGGATCATAGGATATTGTCTCACAGCAAAAAGAATCTGATTTGATACTTGATGTTATGAGTTTGTGCACGTTTCCTTATGTTTAAAAAAAATCAGGTAGATTTAATTTGAGTTTCTGCGTGGCAAATTTTGTCTTTTATCTTTTTTTGTCACCTAAATATGGGAATGTGCTTTATTTCACACACTACTGACAACAGACCTACATCTGCAAAAATCCACACTGTGGTTGCATTCATCTCTGTGCCTTTTCTATGATATACAGTATTTCTCTTCGTATAGTTTGCATCGCTAACAAGAGACCATTGTGTTGACCACTGATGTTTTTATTTCCCATGAGGTTATTATAGCTATGCTGGACACACTGACCACAAACAGAAGGTACAAAGTGTTAAAGAAGATTATAGTGGAGTTTGAATGGAGTGTATAGTAAATGTGTGAAGTCTCTGCCCTTCAGCATCAGCACCAGTCGCTCCTCGCTCTGCTTCCTCATTAGAATTTGCAGACAAACACAACAGCGTCAAGTAGACACACACACACACACACACATGTACAAATGTAGCACACTCACAGAATACACACACAAGAGTTTAATTCTAATTGGGTGACCCAAAGCCACTGATATCATCTGCTATGGTGTGAGACCACTATCTCACCCAGAGCGACCAGCGGCCTCTGCAGTCACACCGCCTCCAAAGAAAGACTGGAGGAGTGAGAGGGAAGGAGGAAGGGTAAAGAAAAGACAAATAGAAGACAAACTGGAATAAGGAGGAAGGAGGAGAGAAGAGGAGGAAGGAACACAACAACAACAACAACGACAAAAACACAAAGTGGCGCCTAGTTCATTAATTAGAATTTCAAATTGGACAAACTCAAGATGACAGCGTTGCGCTTGTCAAATCAGATCATGCCCCGGCGGGGTGAGACAGAGGGAAGAGAGAGAAGGAGGCACACTGCTCAGAGCCAAATACCACTCTTAGTAGCTGAATGGGTGCCATCCCTCTCTCTCTCTCTCTCTCTCTCTCTCGCTCTCTCTCTATTTCCTCTGATTACGTCGACCGCCTCCCCTCTGTCCCCGCGTGAATGTCAAGGCTGCCTTAACGAGAAGTGACAATTAAAACATCATCGCCATCTCCGGGCTGAATGAGAGCGGCCTGCCGGGGTCCCTGATTTCTGTGATGGTGGGGTGGGGGAGGATGGAGGCAGGGAGATATACAGAGAGAGAGAGAGAGAGAGAGAGAGAGAGAGAGAGAGAGAGAATAAAAGAGATGGAGGAGCTGGAGGGAAAAAATACTGAGCTAATGAAATGGAGAGAGAGATACTTTGGCAATATATACCAAACTATTATGCCAATAAATGCATGCATGTTTGGATGTATATGGATGAGAGGTGGAACAAAATGATCATGAAACATACGGTGCACATGATTAATGCTTTAAATTACCATGTAAAGGCAAATTTAATAACATTTAATAACACGACCATCAGGATCATTGTTAGGGTTAGGGTCAGGGTTGGGATAGGATTATTAATCTTATTACTTCTCTTCACACATAATGTGTGACGTGACTTCTTTGGTGTAATATCACTAACATTGCTTCAAAAACACGTAGCCAAATTCACCAAAGACAAATCAGTCTAAACTGTCTCTTTCACTTCACGCCATCAGTTGCTTTAACACTTTCACTTAGGAATTATTGCCTCAGAGGCTCATCAGCAACTATCCAATCAACACTTGTCGACTCAGAGTAATTATCAATGAAATAACAGCTCTAATTTGCCATTCCTGGAATGGTTTCAGTAATACTAACATTCAACATGCCCTTAAACAACCACGCAATGTGTCCTCACCTGTCTAGATGTCATTTAGATTAAATTAGATGTAATTGTAATGATCCCTGTGGGCGAATAATGGAGTGAAGAGCTTGCGAGACTAATTTATAGATAATGATTATTGAACAAAACTGCTGTGAGCATTTAAAGGCAAAGGAGAAGCAAACAATCGAGAGGAGAGAAACTGGAGAATAAGGCATTGAGATATGCGCTGGTGGTTTCAGCAGTGGCCTAGATCAAGTAGGCTAGATGGTGTTTGGCATTTTGAAGTATGTGTTTTGGTGTGTGTGTGTGTGTGTGTGTGTGTGTGCGCACACTCACTGGGCTCTACACCAGCTGTGCCACTGCACACAAGGAAGGAGCTGCCGCCAAAATGAGCTGTCTTCAGAAAGAGCCAAAAATCATCCAGCATGCCACTGGGCACCCCCTTGTAGACACACACGCACACACACACACACACACACACACACACACACACATACATTCACACATATGTGCACACACAAGGGCATTTGTTTGTTTGCTGTTTTTAATTTACAAGTGGACACAACCGCATTTGTTTGTTTGCTGTTTTTAATTTACAAGTGGACACAACCTAAACTCTTGAGTTTTTCATTTTTAAAGTAGTACAGTATATTCTGATTCTGCATGTGTGTGTGTGTGTGTGTGTACATGTGTGTACATGTGTGTACATGTGTGTACATGTGTGTACACAGCCAAACAGCCATGGGCTCTTCGGTTTGATGGCTTTCTGTTATGACTCCATTATGCTGATGGCTTTGGTTCAGTTCCAGGTTCTCTATAAGTGTGTGTGTGTGTGTGTGTGTGTGTGTGTGTGTGTGTGTGTGTGTGTGTGTGTGTGTGTGTGTGTGTGTGTGTGTGTGTGTGTGTTTTGTATGTGTGTAGGATGGCAGGAAAACACTCCTCAGCATTATTAAGGATTGTGGAAGCATCACTGCAGAGCTTGGCTCGCCCCTGAAGTTCCTGAACCTTTGAAAAGTACTTGCACTTGGAGTGAGGACTTTTTTTTTTTTTTGCACCTGGAACAACCGTATATTTAGTTCCTGAGTTCCTCAAAAGACCCCTGGGAAAGCTGCTGCAGTGGAAAAGGGCAAATGTTTAAATGAAAATGACCATTTTATTGACAACCTTTAACATATTATTATAACCTCAGGACAGACGTAAGAAATCACAATAAAATGTGACAGTACTTGTGTTAGTCCTTTAAATGAGTGGAAATGTGCAATGATCAGCTGAACATTTCTTGTGGTATGTTTACAGTAAGAAACACCAGTGTTAAACACGCACAGACAGTCCTACATAACTGAAAATGTGGGGACGATGGGGCGAACCACTATGACATTTTTTGGCGCTGCCAAAAGATAGTTGTTTTGGACATGTATTTGGAAAATCATGCAGCATATTATCGGATTCCCTTTTAATGTGTGACACTCACAAACTTGGGTGACCTACCAGAAAGAATAACAGGAACTGACAGATATCTTCTGAAAATAATAACTGTAGCAGAAAAAAAAAGAATTCACCCCGTAAATGGTTACAAATCGATCCACCTCCAGCAGATAATTTGATTTAAATCATCAAGGAGATCCATTAGATGGAAAGACTGACCTTTCTATGAAGACTGAAGAAAGATTCATGCAATGCAAAATTGAGAAGATATTTGTCAATTTCAGAACTGAGGTTGGTGTGTTACTTTAATATAAAATACCGTAACCTCTGTAATCCTGAATGTGAAAATTGATATTGTAGATTATGGCTGTTATGAACCATGTTCTCCCCATGTCTGTGTGGGTTCTCTGTGAGAACTCCTTCTTCCTCCCACAGTCCAAAGACATACACTTAACAGATTAATTGCTGACTCTACATTGTGTGAATGAGAGCATGAATGCCCAATGCCAGCTGGGATAGGTTCCAGCCCAAATGTAACCCTGATGAGGATTAGTGTTTACGGATATTGATATTTGATATACTGTGCTGTTTGCTTTCTGTCAAAAAAATAAAATAAATAAAAGTATTAAAAATTAGGCACCATTGCTCTGTGATCCTTTGACCGAACACTGACAAGACCCCATTCACATAAACACAACATAAGATGGACTAAGGAATGTTAGTAGTAAACAAACTAGCGTATTTTACTTATGGATTTATATTATACATGTTCGATGTACTTACTTAATGGTAATGGCAGCAATCCCATGTGTTTAGGAGAGTTGGAAAGATTATGATATATTAGTATAAAACTACTGAAAAACTGTCTTTGTTTCATCTCTCTAAACCACAGTTCGCTCTAAAACTCAAGTGCCCTTGTAACTACTTTGTAACTCTTACACAAGTGATATAGAATTCTTTGTAACTCATGCATATGTTTGTAACATCTATCCTGGAAGTTGGTTGGCAAATGAAATAGCAGAGTAAGTCATAATTACTGTAACTTATTGTGCAGTATTGCATGAGATATTAGCCTACTTTTGTTAATTATTTTGGACACTTGTGTGTTTGCCATTAATTTAAATTTAAAAGGACGTAAAGTGAAGTGACACTCGCCGCAGAGCTGTTCTCCAGCATATTGCAGCTAGACTACAAATATTGCACATATGTTGTACCCTTATTAATCTACATGTACAGTATGTTTTTGGTTGTTGCATAATAGTAGGTCCTGCTTGTGCACACACTGGTCATCATGCATATGTGTGTTGCAGGCTTCTTCATCAGTGCTAGAGCAGAATGGTCCAGTCGCTGGGTTTGCGTCCGTACTGTAAGTGAACAAAAGTCATGAAAAGGTTACAAAAGAGTAAAAAAAAAGAAAAGAAAAATCTCATGTCACTTAAACTTCTTCTCGCCCGCCGCACCGCTTAATTGCGAGCAAAACACAAATCAAAAAAAGAAATCAAATATCCGTAAGCAAATCTGCAAACTCAGCCACCAACAGAACGCAACACAACAGAGAGAGAGGGAACTATAATAAAAATCAAAACAAAATGTTCCCCAATCCGTGACAGCCGAGGAGACAAATCCAATTATTTGTGTCTCATGTTGCAAATTTGTTCTAATGGTCGAAGTGAGAAAGTAAATAAACGCCTGCGAAGGGGAAACAAAAGAATGTGATTTCTAATTAACTTGAAAGAGGAACAGCAGGGCGACTTAGCAAACCCATCTTTCATCTGCTGCCTCAGACCACTCGTTTGTTTGTTGCACAATGTTGTCTTCAAGAGGGGCGGGAGGAGGAGTGTGTGTGGGGGGATAACACTGCACTGCTTCCCTCCAAATGAAATGTCAACAGATTTAACAGCGCCGTGGAAGGAGCGCAGCGTTTTCCAGCGTTTTGTCGATTTTATTGTTCATTAAGCTTCACTGCCGCCCCGTCTCCCCCACCCTCACACCACCACCAAATCTTCCTCCTCCTCTTCTCCCACTTGTTCGAGGCTTCATTTGCAGCATCTTGTCTTTGAAGATCACAAAAGGCTGAGGCAATAATTGGGTTTGTGCAATTACAGCGAGCTTAATGAGAGAATTCAGGAGTTTGTCTTGCCCCTATCTCCAACTCTCCACACTCAACCATTAGGCCTGGCAGCTGTCTCTCTTTCTCTGAAGCACTGTTGATGCAGGGGGACGTCCTAAGATATAAAGATGTGGTCAACACATTCATAACACACACTATGCATGCATAAAAGGCCTGAATGATGGAGAGAGCTGATATGGTAATCGACTGCCCCAGACTGACCAGCAAGACAAGACAAAACAGATGCAGAGTGAAAGAAAGACAAAGGAAAATAAAAGAAACATCAGAAGTTGAAGAGACAAGCCACATGAGCTAAGCAAAGTGTTTAGAGGACATTTAGGAGAAAATGTAATACAAAGGCCGAAGCCTGCATGGCATTTCAGCACAAAACAAAAAGTTTATGAATCATAATCAGCTTGTCATAAAAACAACTAAGCCAGGAGACACACTGACCTTTAATTCTGCCCGATTCAGGATTATTTGTGAAAACACTAGTAAGTCAAAGACATGCCAAATCTCTCTGCAGATAAAAATCATTTTGTTCAGCTTAATTTAAAGTTAAAATCACAAATCGTATGTAGTTTGCTCATCTTTTATGATCACATCACTATCCAGAACGCTTAAGTGAAAGGCCATGCCTGACTTCACTTCAGTCGTGGATTCCTGGCAGCCACAGAAGAAGTAGTCAGATGTTTTACTCAAGATACTAATACAATAGTGTAAAAATAGTCCTGTATAAAAATCCTACTTCACTAAAAGTATCTTCGGCAGAATGTCCTGTGTCAAGTGTCAAAAGTGTAAGTACTCATTCTACAGAAAATGACCCTTTTATATTGTATATCCTCATTTGATATTGTTAAATATTAATACCGAAGCACCAATGCATGAGCAAGGTGGTGTTTTGTATTTTATATACAGTTAAGTGTTTTAGTGTAGTGGTTCCCAGCCAAGTATAAAGTAACATTTAATCAAAATCTTCAAAACTGTACTTAAGTACAGTAATTAAATGTGAACATAAATGTACTTAGTTGATTTTTAGTTACTCAGACAAATATCTCAACAAACAACTGCATGCGGCATTGAATGATTTGTTTGTACGTGTTGGTATTATGTACCGAACACATCTTTTCAGCACAGTACAAAGACATGAGCTAAAAAACGTCCTCAAGTAAATTTGTTAGGTTTTCACCTATGTGTGTTTGTGAACAAAGTGTTGTAAAAGGTTTCAGATTTGGCTGAAGTTTAGTGACAGAGATCACTTCCCTAAAGATTATTGTGTTTTAGCTTAACCTCTAGTATGTTGCCAGTGACATAAAGGTATATGGAAAAGGTTTTGCATTGTGTGTCTGTGTGTCCAGATAGGAATATGGTTTATATTGTCATTTATTGTAACTTTTGACATCAAGACCCCTGTTTCTTCAGCATGACAATTAAAATCCCTGTTTCAACGCTGAAAGCAAAGAGGCACTCAGGCAAGTCATGCACAACTGATTTTTCTTGGCAACTTGCATTGAAAGACAAGCAAACCTTAAATGAGGCTGCAGTTTTGCAAAATTAAGATTTGGTATATGTTATACCTAAACCTTTTTTTTTGTCTGATTGTGAACTCAACCACATGAGGATGTGCTCTCCCAGCACAAGAGAGAAAATAAGGATTACATTCAAGCTCATACCCCAACTAATAACAGGCCCATTACACGACACAATAACAGAAAGTCAGTGATACATAACACGCTCATTAACACAAATCAAGCCTTCAGCAACAAACATTATGAATCTGTTTAAACCTGCAGTGCTACGTAGACTGGAGAGGTGGCGTGTTTGTACGCCGAGTACGATATTACCAAGTCATTACTTATTGCCTAATAAGATATTTCACTTATTAAGTCCTTACAGGCAAGATAATGCATGCAGTGTGCATACAATAAATAAGGACCAATGGGGGTTTGCTCATAAAACAACAACTTAATGCTTTTATCTCATTGCGTTACATAATAACCACTCAGATAACAGCCATGTAATATAATTATGATAAGTTAATATTTTGAGGGAATATTTGTTCTTGCATTTCATCGAGCATATTTTCAGTTTAGCGAACATTCCTTTTTATTTGTCTTTTTTCAGTAAAGCCTGCTTACTGTTGGTTCATACTGTAAACATTAACTAACAAGGCTGTCATGTTTTAGGCGTTGTCATTTAGTGTCATGCTGCTGCACGCACTCCCACCTTTTATTTTGTAGGATGCTGTTCAATATTTTCTCCTACAATCACATCACTGAAAGCTTTATTCAAAGTAACCTTATTACTACATAGAAAATAGAGTCCTGAGGGTGACAGGAGTGTAAAGAACACAGATGCTCAACCAGCTGTTACTAAGCTATGGCAAAACATCTGTGTGATGTGTGTGTGTGTGTGTGTGTCTGTGCATCCACCAACCTGTATGTCTGTGAGTTCTTTTGCTATCCGTGAAGTCAACTGTGAGTTTTTATCCTGACAGGGCATATGCAAGTCCTGAAACACACAAAAACACACAATTTAATATTTTTATGGGCTATGGTAATCTTCATGTTTACAATAGAAATTACAAGAACACAGAGAATAGTAAGTACACTATATTATGATATTAAAACCAGAAGCCACAGGGTTCTGACAACCTTCTAAAGGTGAAAACTGTCCATGTGGTCACAAGAGACCACAAGCTATATTCATCAAACTAAGTTTCTAAAAGTTTTAAAACTATTCATAGATAACTGCTTTGTATTAAAATGTACTTCTTTCATATAATTTTTTTTAATCAAATAGAGATAGCACTAATTTTCTACAGTGCAACTGAAATACACGGCGGCTCTAGATGCAAAAGCTCAACTTCCTTTAAGTTAATGAAGCTAAAGACTACAGCAAGCAGCCATGTAGCTTAGTTAAGCATAGACAGCAGGCCTAGCTCTAACTTAGGATAATGAAATCTGCTTATCCGTGGAGAGTTCACTACGTCATTTACTGTAAGATGTGAGTGAAAAGAGGGAAAAATATCTTTGACAAAAATCATTCTTGAAACAGAATATAAATCCTGCTGCAGTCCACTTTGACAGTCATTGTTAAATAGTCAGAGATAATCTAACCCATTAAATATTCACTTGAAATAAAATACTATATAACTTCATATATTAGGCTTTGCCTTATATTGAAGTGAACAGAGAGAGATAGACAGAATGGTTACACCGGGTAGTATGATACCATCCAGAGGTGGAGTTGCAAGTTCCTCTTCTAAAAAAAAAGAATAATTCATAAGTAGAATAAAAACAAAACTTCAAAGCTAAGGCAAACTGTTGTAGTGTTTTTGTTCGGCCAGTAGATGTCACTGTTGTAAAACATTTTCCCAAGGGTAAAACTATTCTCTGCACCGCAACCGTACTGTATACTGTATACCTATCCCATAATTGATCAAGTGGAGTTCTGGTACTGTGACAAACCTCCATCCTCATTGATCCAGTGCAGGAAGATATTCATGGTTCCTGCCTCACTTATCTGGTACAGCTTATAAAACTTCAATCATTTCTTGTCAGAAACAACATGGATATCAAACCAAAATAGAACATTATTTATTAACAGTGAATACAAATTAGAACATGCATACAGTGTTTGACTACGCACCCTCCCATCTTGCAGTCTCCAGTTCCTCCTTTCCAGGCCCGTGTGTACTTCAGGTCGGCCCACATGGACAGTCTCTGATTGTTGAAGTAAGGGCCCACTTGACACAAGATCACATACAGCAAGGCATAGGTAGGCTTCTTCAAACCCAGAGTGGGCTACCATGTACACATAAAAACACAGAAATGCATTTTAAATTTGATTTAATTATGTGTCAAAATTATTGCACTAGGACTCAATCCTTCTTATATCAATGGCAATAAATTTTGGTCTGATGTACAGATTTGCTGAGTCTGAGTGAGAAACCCAGTCCTGGTCAACCTCTACGAGTTGCCTGATACACTCCAGCAACTCTGACTGATCAAAGGCCTGGAGAAGGGGAAAGATATGGAGAGGGGAGGTTAAGCAGGAGAACAAGAAAAGACTGGAGGGTAGCTATCACATTTAGATGAACTATCAGATGACTTAGATGAAGTTATAGCTGAAGTTACAGTTTACAGGTAGACAAGCCCTCTTAACAGAGTTGGACATTCGGTTCATGTTGAGCATCGGTCTGAAGAGAGGTCGGCCATCATCCCCACGACACGCCTTCAACCCTTTAATGAGCTGGTGAGAAGAAGAGAAGAGAAGAGAAGAGAAGAGAAGCTAATCCAAAACATACAAAAAAGAACAGTAACACACACAGTAACGCAATCTTACTTTCAACTACTTCTATTTTCTTGTTAGATGGTTAAAGGGCTCTTGAAATACTCTGTATAATAATGTGTTATCATCACATACTTATTTATTTTAACCATAGGGTTGAGATCAGGGTCATACTGAAGCAATAATTTTGAGAAATACTGAATTGATGAGTTCAGTACCACCAATACCCATTCTGTGCTTGTTGAATGATCAGTTATATTTTCTTCAGATTTTATTTAAATGGATCAGTTCTACCAAGGGGATTCCTCCAAAGGTTTACAAACTAAACTAGAAAAATTGCATTTCCTGCGGAAATACGGTGTGGATGCCCTCTACTGAAATGCCCGATGCATCTGTGGAAATTTGTATGGAAAGATAGAATTGTAGGGTATTTTTTTTTAAATTGTATGAATTTGTACAATATTGTAACAAAGTTGAGTAATCTTTCTATATTTTCAATATTTATACTGTTCATTATGTTTATACTGCTATATTTGCCATATTTATACTTTATTTATACTTTTAACATGTATATGTTATTTTAATGTTATGTATTACATGTTATGTATATTGCTGTTTGAACCAGGGATAGAATGGAAATGCTATTTCAATTATTAACAAGTGAGAATTGTAGAATATTGTGAAATATTGTATGAATCTTTAGGATATTAAAGCAGAGTGTGAGATTAGCTGAAATGTATGGAAGTTTGTATGAAAAGATGGAATTGTAGGATATTGTGAAATATTGTATGAACTTGTAGAATATTCTAACAAAGTGTGATCTTAGTACTCCCTGTGGCCCTTGAGTACAGGCATGAGGTTGCAAAGCAATGGCGCCATCTGCTGGGCCCTAATTAGAGCAGCGCGTGATTTTCCAAGGCATTAAATTATTGTAGAAAATGTTGACTAATTTGTACAGTATTAATAGTAGAACTTAGAAAAGTAATAGCACACATGTCATGAATGAGCTGCATCTGGTTGTAGGACAAGATTTGTGGGAGTAGAAGCACGGCGTGGTAGAAAAATAATAATAATAATAATATTGCCCTCTGGGCATCCACACTAATTAAACAAAGAAATGATTAGGAAAGGCCCATAAAACAATGCATTACATGTCTATTTTACAAAATGAAGGTCTGTCAGTTGAATCAAAATAGACAGTTAAATAGCTGGGTTCTTCTGTGTTTGTGTATAATTTCTTACCGAACTGGAATAGTAAATAGCTACTGGACTGTGATATCAATATTACCAAAAATCATTTTCCTTGTTTCTTTGGTTTTGTTTGGTTTCTGTGTATTTAAACATCCATTATGTGTTTGGTAAAACGTGGTATTATGTTAAACACCTATTCTAATTTATATTTAAAAAAATAAAATAAAAAATCAAGCATGTTTCTCTTCATATTTATTCCATTTTTGCCATAAGAACGCAAAGACAGTCTCCTGACAAAGCCCTGTACCTGTACACCGTAGTGTAGTGACGAACTGGATGGGTGAAGTGACAGGTTTCTAAAAGGCTTGATAAGCGGAGCCTGCCAGCCATCAACTGCATTCCAGTCTATGGTCAGCATGTGGTCAGTGAAGACGGTCCTGAAGTTGGACACATCCGGTTTGGCCTTTGGAGTGGAGGACAGCTGGATAACCAGGTCAGCTGCCTGGTTAAAAAGGACAGAACAGAACAGCAGAAGTCAGAGGAAATACAAAGATACTTGAAGCTGTCTCTCTCAACCACCCCATTTAGAGTCTATTCTGTCCTCATACTGCATTTACAACAGTAACAGCAGGTTGAGCAATATGTGTCATCTTCTTCAAGAACAAGTGCTGTCCCTGCCTGCTGTTCTGTAAGACAGAGTTATGTGATCCTTATTTGAAAGAAAACCCTCTTTCTCGTCTGGGATTCAGTTAGTTCTGTTCCAGTTGGCTCGGATTAGACTGGCTCTTCATCCCCTCCCTCCTTGTGCAGAAAGTTGCTTGCGCTATAATCCCAGATTACGGTACTGGAAAGTGTACAACACCATATGGAAGTAGTCGAAGCATGTATTTTTTCTAGTGTATTTTTATATTCATCTCTGATTATCTCTGTTACGTCAAATGCCCATATATATATTAATGTATTTGCTGTTTCAACATTTCATTTTTCTTCATTTAAAGGTTGTGTTCTTTGCCACTGTTTACTTACACTCTTAAACCAAAACCAACACTCAGCCATGTGAGTGTGCATCTGTGTGTGTGTGTGTGTGCGTCTTCAAATGTCCACCCTAATCTCTACCTGAGCCTGCTGTCTACTGCTCAGGTGTTCAGGGTCAGAAAACAAGCAAAGCTCCAGCTACTTAGCGTGAGCTGAGGAAAGTGGATTCTCCTGAGCGGGCTACACCAGGAAGAAGAGGTGGACAAATACAAGAGTGGACAGTGGTCGTGTCCTAACCCCAAAAAATGGCAACAACATGGACAAGTCGAGAGTTAAATCAGCCCTGCTCAGCTTGACTGCACATTTTCAAGCATTGGAATATCAATTGGATTGTTTTTTGTGTGTTTTGTTGTAACAAAAGAACACTGTTGAACGACTGTGGGTCTCAAGGCCTTTCTCAAGGCCTGCTGCTAATGACAAAATGAGGACAAGAAGCAGGGCTGGAGTATCTTCTAAGTGGAGCAAAACTGGGAATTTTTGAGTGTCAGGAAGTCAAGGAATCATCAAGATGCTACAGCTGCAGCAGCTACTGAGGGTAGGTGCCCCTGAACTATATGTCTGACATGCCTTTATTGGCCTTTAAAGCTTGGAGTGTCAGCCATTGGAATGGTAGAGATGTAACTGCTTAAATGAGAGATATTTGAAGAAATGTAACAAAACAGTGAATATAGACTTCAAATGCAAACTTACAGAATATTAATCATTTTACACAAAGATGTGGTATGACAGGAAGGTAGGTTATGGCCAGCTGATCTTGTAGAGTCTGCTTTGAACAAGAAAGACCAGATCTCTTTTCTCACTTTACATTATTCATTGAATCAACATATAAAATATTTTCTTATAACAACACCCTGCAAACTTGAGTCAGTGTCAGTGTCTTACAGCTCTATTTCTATGACTGATTTCCAGCCACACCCTATCAATAATTGTATTTAACATCACATTGTATAATGAAACCTATCAATAATTGTATTTAACATCACATTGTATAATGAAACCTAAATTGTATACTTGATTAGATCCCCTTTTAACTCAGGCTATACAGAAATAGGTCCTCTGATAGATTATATACATGACATTTCATATTTTTCAAGTCTATGTACCCCAAAAAAACAAACAAACAAACAAACAAAAAACTGTAAATCTACCTGTTTTGATACAGGCTATTAATATTGTGCACACTTACTATTCGTTTAAAACACAACTTTCATCACCAATTTTATTCCCAAAATTCACACACATACTGTATACGTAATCTAATAGTCTATATTAGTAGTAGTAATTACCTTTAGAGTAGGAAAGACGTCTGGCCCTAAGATTGCTGTGATGAAATTTTAACTGGGTGTGCACTTTCATAAATCCTCCCCACTAAGTCCCTTAATTCTTGATCGGGTTGAAACCAGCCTCATTGCTGTGTAGTCATGACACCAAACGCTTAAACGTTGAACCTAATTAACATTTCATCACCCCTGAGGTGGTGTACACTGAGCTGCTATGATATGCCTGTAATTTCACAGCTTGGGATAAATAAAGCATATCTATCTATCTATGACTAACTGTTTGGACATTCTTACAAATTGAACACAATAGGAAAAGATTTCTTGTCTTTGTTTGTTTTCTTTTTATTTTATTATCTACTATCACTGCAACATGGAACTTTCTGTGTGTGAGTGTGTGGTGAGGAGTAGACTAGTTGTAGAACAGACACTAAAAAGTGACTTTGAAAACTTACAGTTTTTATTATATATTATTATTATTATGAAGTTGTAACCTGTTATATTGGTAGTCATATGCTATATAGACAGTGAGTTGAGCATGGTGCACATTCTACAACCAAACAGCCACGACACACTTAAATAGCTAGTTTCAATACCTTAAAGCTTAGGAGTGTCAGTCACCGAGGTGGTGGAGATGTAGCTGCCTTTCTGAAAGAAATCTGACAATTTTAACAACACAGACATGACATTAAAATTTGCTAAAGAGAAATGTGACAGGAAGAGTGGCATATCACCTGCATGAAATATCCTGTAGAGCCAGCTTACAGCAATAAACACCAAATTTCTTTCCATTGAACTCACACACACACACAACCATAGTTGAACCATGTGTTTAACATCATATTGTATCATGAAAACTATATTGTGTGATATGATTTTTAATGCCGTGTTAAACAGGAATACATCTTGGATAGCATTAATATAATATATATATATATATATATATTATATATATATATATTATATATATATACCATCACGAGCTACATATGGCATTACATACAGACCAAAAGCAGAAACTGCATGATAATCATTAACATATAAGTTTCAAATAGGTTTATGTAACAAAACACACAAAAAAAAAACACCAGTAAATATTGTGTACGCTTACTGCCACAACCTCAGTCACAATAATTATCTCTAAAATCCACACACATAATTTAATAGTCTCATATTGTAGTTACCTTCAGAGCAGGAGAGACGTCTGACACAAAGTTTGCTGTGATAGTTCCTCCAAGCTGAATTGCTCAGTTGTTGATCAGGCTGAAACCAGTCCCATCACTGTGTTGTCATGACAGCAAGCATTCAAATGAGCCTACCTAATATTTTATCAAACATGACGTGGTGAAACTGAGCTGTAGCCTACAGTAGAGAATGAACTGGTATGATTTTTTGGACATTCTTAGAATATAAATTTAATTAAATGTTGTATTGAATTTATTTTATCACTGCTAAATCAACTTTCTATGTGTGTGAGGAGTATTTATGTATACGTTGGAAAACTTAAACATAACATTGAAGGCGGTCATGTTGGGTGCTGTGTCGTCTTCAGGCCGCGTGGGGGCGGTGCTGACTCATTTTTACACTCGTGAACACCCACTGTGTTTAACTCTTTCTGTCCCGCGAGCTCAGCTTCACGCTTACCTGTGTGCGCGTGCTTCTCCGTGTGAGACAGGACAGTTGTCCAAACATTTCGTCGTGGATATTTGTTCATACAAAGCTTTACAAGGTAACGTAAAAAAAAAAAAAAAAAATTCATATCCTGCTGGCAAACAGAAGGTGGCTTATTTTAGACATTGGTGGTCAGGTGCATGTTTGTATTGACGTGAATGTGAGCTGACGAGAAAAATGTTTGAAATGTTCGTGTGCTTATCTTTGGCCGAAATCTTTAAACGCATTTTGTTTTTGCTAATTTTGATAGCGAGTCGGTTATTCAATAAATTAAACGCATTAATAGTTTCATTTAAAACTGCAGCGAGGTGGAGGAAATGAGATATTTACTGTTTTGTGTTTAATGCGTAAGCACTTGAATTAATTGGCTCGGTTGCACACCTGGAGGCTAAGTAGGCGATGCTTTGAAATTTGGACACATATGCTTTCATGTTCATGCACTAAGAAGCCAGAATTTAACATTTGAAACCTTGTGGACATGTTTGTATGTATAGTGACTTCTCTTCAACTTATTTAAATTTAGTTAGGTAGTTTTGGGGAGGTTATATTGTGATACCCCCATCTATCCAAGTCTATCACACAAGTTCTCATGCCTATGACAACCACTCAATCTTGGAATAACCAGCAAAAACAGTCCTACACAGACTGACTGCCAATTATCCAGTGCATCATTTTGTAGTGCTATGCAGTGTTGGTCATCTACCAGTAGAATATCAGTCTCCATTTGACCAGTTTTGCATAAAACAAAAATATTTTCTGCTTTTCTTCTCTTGTTCTCAGACTTCAGCCTCTCCTCTAGCCAGGAATCCAGCACTGCAGCCCTGCCATCAGCAGCAGCATGGACTACTACACGCCCCAGTCGAATCGTCGCCACAATCCCGTGGACAGCATCTGCCGCAAACTGCAGACCATTCAATGGCGCGGTGACCGGGAGCCCAATTCACCGTTTCAGATTCCCAAACTCTCCTCCACCAGTTACGACAGCCCACAGTGTGGCCTCAGGCACAACCTGGAGGCCATCCTGAAGAAAGGGGCTCTCCACAGAGACGAGGGGGAGAGGGGGAAGGAGAAAGCAAAGGAGAAAGGGAAAGAGAAGGGGAAGGGGATGGGGATGGGTATGCCGAGCTCTGCTGGTTCCCAGAGAAGCAACCTAGGTGCCTCTGTTCCGCTATTCACCCCTTCCACCCCAACATGCAATCCCTCCATACCATCTAACGTCACATACACTGTCACTAGCACCCTGGGAGAGAGGAGAGGTGCTGATGGGAGTGATTTGAGACAAGTTAAGAAATGGCAGAGGTATTGTTCAACACCCACAGGTCAGTCCAAAGACTCCCCTTACTTTACATTCACCCGAGGACCCCAGTCGGTTCAGCCCGAGAGCGAGAGGCCGAGCAGGAGCCCACCTATGTCTCGTACCTTCACCCCGAACCACAGCACCCTTTCCTACAACCTCAACTTCTGCTCAGCGGATGTGGGGAACTCAACCGAGTGTGAGCTGCCCTACCCGGCTCTGGTTGTGAAAAGACTGTCCATGGGAGATGGAGGTAGGGAGGAGTTGCTGCTGGCCAGCTGAGATTTGCAGGTTTATGGAGCAGCACACCTATAGCGAACACAAAATGGATTTAATGTAAAAGTTCATCCTTGAGCATGAGACTGTAGTTTCAGACACATCTCATGGTCTTCATCAGCTGATGGAGTTTTTCTGTTTTTGTTTTTTATTTTTGTATACTCCATCCACTCATGAATACTATTTAAGCCTACTTTTGTAGCCTTTTTACATGCTCATACTTGTCATATATTAATGGAAATTAATGTCCATGTATGCCCTTTTGTGAGCCTCCAAGGTGTGCACATCCATCGAAAATGAGATGAACTCTTGATGCTTATAGACAGGCATCAATCATCGTCATCATCACACTGCATTATTGCATGTTTCCAAAATATCTTAGTGTTATGATTAATTTCATTTCTGGCATTATAGTCTTACTGTGTCGGGTGGGAGAGTGCGCATCTCTAATGACATGATCTAATCTGTACTATTTCATGAACTCCCTGTCATTCAGCGTTTGTTTTTCCACTGTTTCCTTAAGCCTCTTCCTCCCCACTCCTAACAGGCACTGTCTTCAGGGCTACAATGCTGTCTGAATATCGTTATCAGGATATAGTCATAACTTTAAGAAAATGCTACCTTTTTAGGAGTTTTCTTAGAATTTCAGGAGCAACTCTTTGTACTAGGGAGCTCTATGGCCCCAGTTTTAGGTTTGCTTCTTAGGAGGATGTTTGATTTCTTCAAAATAAAGTTTTTATTTCTAAGTTAAGTTTAACTTGCAAAACAATAATAATGAGAAGAAGAAAAGTGAGAATGCAGCTACTTTATAAAATGAAAATATGTACTTGTAATGCAAACTAACAATTGGGAATGAAGGCTTAGAAAACTTGCAGTGCCTATATTCCAGTCTGTTTACCCCCAGAGAAACAACTTTGGTTTCATGAACCAAGTTATTCAGGGTTTAAAGAGTACTTCTCATATCGCTTTGTCTTTAAACCATTTTCTCTGTGCTTAAGAAACTCTTACGCCTCTTAAAAGTCCATCTCCTTACTCCTAACAGTTATTCATCTTGGGTGCTCTCTTAAAGGCTAAGATACTCTGTACAGGATGTATTCTTAACTTGAAGGTGAAATTCTTAAAATTTTCCTAGACTTTCAACACTATTCATCACATCTTTGGACTAGAAAGCTTCATGAATATGGCCCCTGAGATCCTTTTTTTTCCAATTCCCTTTTTTAAAAGTTCATAATTGATACAAACCTATATTATGTGTCAAATTCTAGTTCAAAACCTTTGTGCTTACATGTTCCATATTTTTAATGGGAATTTCAGTTTTAATTTAATGAATTTACCTCATAACACTGAGGGATGAGTTTGTATTCTCCCACGACGAGTGGTTGAGTGGGAAGAACAAGCGCTAATGGGGGAATCGGCAGATCATTTGTAGTTGTAGCCCCAAACTAACTTGCCTTATGTAACTTTGAAATGGATAGTGTATCAGGCCATCACACTGTTACAGTTGTTGCTGTGCCTGAAGGAGCATGTATCTTGTGTTTCCTTTGCTACACAACTCAAAACACTCTGGTGTGTGTGTGTTGCATATTCGTTCAGGAACCTCACTGGCCTCTGAAAACAGGAAGGAAAATATGGCTGAAATCAGTCTCATCTGTGAGGAGAATCTGCTCGACACCATCTTCCATGCCTGCGACACCCAGCGCCGAGGTACGCCCACACGAACCCGCTCATGCGCTTATTAATGACTTGGTCATGCTTTTCAGTCTTCCTGCAAGCTAAATCCAGCAGCCTAGAGATGCATTATAAGTTGTCCTTGTGTATAGTATGATACTGTGTTTTTCTGTGTAGAAGTAATCCCCTCAGCTTCCCACAGTCACACAATATCAGCCTTGTCTCTTGTGCCTTCTAGCATTGGCAATACAAATTTTCTCCAAGTGTTCAGAGACATCCGTGTTTTCGCAACATTTTGAATGGTTTACTTGCGTGAATCATTTTGTGTGGAGGGGTGTGGGGTATGAAATCTATGGAGGTGGTAATTTTTGAAGATTATCATTTTTGAGCTTTTACTTTCATCTTTGGATCTGATTCCATACAAGACTCCAAGTCTCTTTTGTCCATTTGTGTTGTTGAGGTAATACGTCTTTTTTCTTTCTTTCTATGAACTTCTTTCCTCTTTGGATCTGTGATTATGTAAAATCCTTTCAATAGTATTGCTATGAAAAATAATTGCTTAGGTCTTCAACTAAAATGGGATTTAGCCATGATTGGTCTGATTGAACTTTATTCGATTCTGAAAATGTTTTAATCAGACTATTTCTGTGGATTGTGTTATGTTGTATACGATATGATAAAATAGTATGCGGAACATTTCTAGTGGTGGTTGAGTTTCAGTGAGAGAAGTATTTGTACTGCAGCTTAGACTCCTCTTGTGGTAACTGTGCAAAGGCTGAAGGGTTTTAGACAACAAAGTGAAGTCAGCTTTGAGAAATGTGTGAAACCAAGTGCAAAAAAAAAAAAAGTTAGTCACTATGGTTACTGCTTTTACTTCCTACACCTTCAACCCGACAAAGACAAAAACATTGAGAAGTGCAAACAAAAGTAAATTTCATATCATCACAAAATAAATTCTGCAATATTAATAATCACAGTTCAAACTGAATCCAGGGATAAAATCAGAAGTACTTTATTAATCCCCATAGGGAAATTGTTTTTGAAAGGAGCTGCGTCTGTATTACTGTCATCTTGCAGGTAAAGTCTTTGTGTCTCACATTGTGGACTACCTGCGTCACACCACCAGTCGCAGCTCTGAAGACAGCGGACTGGAGGAACTCTGCAACATGCTCGACCCAGAACACAAAGACGTCTCCATTGACTTGGACACATATCACGCCGTCATGAGGGAGTGGATTGATGACTGCCGCAACAACGGGTACTAAAAAACATTATAAATGAATGAAAAATGTGTCAAATGTTTATGGTTTGTAAGTTAAGGTGCTGAACCTGGAAATGTTGTTTAAAATATGTTTTAGCAGTTCAGAAAAGAGGCACTCTTATATTGCGTTTGAGTTATGCAAGTAGATGTTGTGTAGGCGGAGTATCAGATCAAAGATAAACTGGTGAGAATTTCTTCCCCCATAGTTTCAGCTCGTGTGTCTCCATTTAACAGCTGCATGTCTTTTGTCTCTGAGGCAGTTCTGTGTCATCATTAAGTGCACCCTGTACTCTGTCAGGTCTAAATCAAAAGTACATTTGACCCCTCTGGTCTAGTTTGATATGACTCAGGTAGAGGATAAAAATGTAAAATATTTGACATCACTTTATTAATTGATCTCTTACACAAGAGATGATGCATGTTGGCCTGATGTGTGGGCTGTAAATGAAGCTAAAGATGCATTTTGTCCTTGCGTCAACTGTGGGCGAAGACATGCTTATTTATATATTTTATATATAAATGGAGTCACTGGCCACGTGCTATATAACTGAAATGAGTTATGACTCATTTCAGTTATAGAGCACGTGCAACAGCCAGTGAGCTCACAGTACAGCCAGGGTGTGTTTGTGCATTACATAGAGGATGAGTTTCAGACTGAGCAGAGAGCTGACTGTTTGTAGTGCTCCGTGTGCCAGGCACCACAAGTTAAACAGTTCAATGAATCTTTTTCAGGAGCCAAAAGCAACGGCATAGTGCCTGACTGCCAAACTATAGAGATCATTAGTGACTGATGTTGCACAGTCTGATGTTTGATTTCTGTGTATCTTAGGGAAGAGCCAACAGATGACGTCACTCAGGACTCAGTCAAACTCCGAGACAGCCTGTGTGGTGGGTGTGCATGTAATCACTCGTATGTTTGCTTTTCATTTCCTTGTACTGTACACACATCTCATTTTGATGACACCTGGAGCTTTAAATGTTTTTGTGTGTTTTAGCCAAGAGGTCCATGCTACTCAATATGACCTCAGGAAGCTTGGAGGCTTTTGGAGGGGAGGCATCCAGAGCAGAATTGTAAGTGATGTGAAGTGAAGTGTTTTTGAATGGACAAAATCAAGCTGTATGTGTGTGACCACCCACACCTGCCCTTGTAGCTCACAAATCAGTGAAATTCCTGTCGAAGGGCAAAAATAGAAATACTGTGCACTGCGGCAACTGTACATTAGCTTATAAGCTTAATGCAGTAAATAGTTTTTTCATTATGAGGCCTACAATCTGTTGCCTTATTTTCTTTTATTTCCCCCGATTAGATACGTTCCATGCTTCCTGTAATAATTCACTTGAGACAACAGAAAAGTAACTCTCCAGAGGCTCTACATATGGCCAGTGTTAGACTAAAAGGGAAAGTTTCAAGCCAAAGATTTGTCAGATTTGGCAACACTGTCATACTGAAGAGATGGAGCTCAACTGAGGTCTTGGATGTCAGGAGGTGGAGCTCTTGCCCAATTTAAACCCTGTGTATATTGGTCTGTGTGTTTCTTCCCTCAGTGAGACGTCAGAGCTGGTGTATTGTGTTGCTGATCTTCAGATGAGTAACCAAAAGCTACAGGAGGAGGTGAGGAAGATGAAGCAGGTGGTAGAGGGAATGGAGGAGAGCAACCAGAAGCTGGCAGAGGAGAACGAGGAGCTACGCAACCAGGCCAGGGTGTAAGATCCATATGCATGAAAATACAGAGCACAGATTTATTGTAGCAGCGGTTTGTTGACTGTCCTCTCACACAGTAACCAGCAGCTGGCCCAGAAGGAGAAGATGCTGAAGGAGGAGGTGGAGGAGATGAAGGCCACTTTGAACTGCACGGAGGAAGGCAGAGCTCGCGCCTCCGCGCACAGCAAACATGTGGTGAGTCAAACTCACTCAGTACAAAGACGATCTATAAAACTGCATTCTTCTTGAATGTTTAGATGCATACAAATGCCATGTGTCTGTTTTGATGCAAGGGTTCCTTCGTCTACATGGTGTAGATTATGTTTAGACATCACAGCTGCAATGTACTGTACTGCAGCATAATAGTCAAAGCATAAACTGTTGTTGACCCCATTTAATACACTGGAGTGTGTAGTTTATTATTTGTCAGTGTATTTCAGTGTAGCCTTTTAGGGCATTTTCACTTGCTTCCTGTGGCTTGAAAATAGATGCATGTCTTTCTTTTGTTTTGCATTTGTTCACACTCCTCTGGCAAAACAAGATGATTTAAAAAAAATAATGCATTGGTTTATTCAGGCAAACACTTTGGCTGAAGCACATGCTGAACTGAGCATTTATTTCTATACCTGCTATTAACTGTTTTTCTTTTCAGGAGAAAGAAAACCAGAGTCTCATTGCCAAGATTGCCTCTCTTCAAGAAGAGGTACTTCTGTCAGTGGAGTTCTGACAGTAAAGTCAATGTCTTCACATGAGTAATACTCACCCATTCATAGATAGTTTATAAAGAGTATATTGTTACAAGTTATTTTTATTTATTTATTTTTTAATAAATTATGTGACTAGTTGCCCTAACTTCCCTCTGATGGCTTCCCAGAACTTCAAGGTCACCATGGAGACGGACGAGCTTCAGAGGAGAATAGCAGAGCTGTGTGACATTAACGCTGACCTTCAGGTACCTTTACTGTCTGCCCATTATCATTTTTATATTTTGCCTTGTGTTATTACATTCCTTCTCTGCCTCTTTACTCCTCTCACACAATGTTCTTCTCTTATTCTGTCTCCTTGGCCCACAGGCCTTTTCTTCTTCACAAATACTGTGTTGTCAGTGCTGCCGTTGTACTGTACTTTCTTCATGTTCTTATATAACTGGCCTGTCCTCAGGTGCAGATTCACTCTTTTGATGCGGTTGTTAGTGAAAAGGAAGCCGTGATACTAGAGGTCAGTGCCTTATGTTTTATTATCCAATTTCCTGTGGCTGTAAAGTTATTTGCGGCAGCTCTAAACACTCAGTACGTAAAATAGCTTGAATCTATTCAGCAGACACAGATTCAGTGTGAAAAATCTCTAAAGCAACTTATTTTTGTCCTCCTGTTTCTCTACCTCCTTTTACAGAAAAGCAGACAGATAAATGAGCTTAAGGCAGCAGTGGAGGAGTACTCCTCCATCACAGAGGTCAGTATGTTGAACTTTCCATGATATCATTATTTCAGTTTCTGTGCATCAACAACCCACTCTAGTCTCTCATAGATACTTTTTACGTGTTCCCCATCTCTTTACCATCTTTCATGCAGCATTTTTATGCTCCTTAAAAAGTCTTTGCTACTTCCACCACTTTTTATACTTTAATTGCAATAAAATTTGTTTTAATACAACCATAAAATATTTACAAAAAACATTTACATTTATTTTTCCAATTTAATATTATTTTTGTGTTCTATGCCAAGCTATAATCACAAATTCATCCATATATATGCCCATACTTGAATATATGCACATATATGAGCACATATTTATATATACGCGCACACTCCATAGATAGTAGATGGTATCAGATGGTTTATTTGTTTGTAAAAATTGAAAATTCTGCAGTGACTCTGTGGTTTGAAAAAGCGGTAATTTTAAAAGTGTATTCAATGTTTTAAGTCATGATTACAAAATAGAAACATTTAAATAAGATGTAAAATGTTGCATTTTATAAAATGTAAAGCTAAATGTGACACAAATGTCAGTATTTTTAGTGTACAAACAATTCAGTGCTATGTCCAATATGTTGTACAATTATCAGCATGCGCGTCATCAACTGACTGACTGTGGGAATTAAATCACCTGCTCTCCTTACACAGGTCTTGTAGTCGACAGGTTTGTTCTAGTGGTCATGTTGATATCTTCATTGTTGATTCCAGCTGCTGAGGGCAGACAAGAGCAAGCTGGAGAACCAGATGCAGATGATGCACCCGGATCTGGCTGGGTAAGTGAACCAACACTTGACGATGAGTGCTGGGGTTTGAGAGATTAAGGATACTACTATGGAGGCAGACAATCTAAGCTACTTTTTTCACACTATTAATGTATGCAGGAGAAACCTGTGTAAACTTTCAGTTTTTGGTTTTCTCATCTTTAATTTTAACTTTAACTGTAACTTGTTTGTTTCCTACCTCTTCATCCCTATTCTCTTGTCCCTCACAGTGCTGGTCTTTCCCTGTCAGCGGCCTACAGGTTGAACCAGAGCACCTCCGGATCCCTACAGACAGAGCTGGCTCTGGCACAGTCACCACTGGAGGTCAGCACTCTCTCACTCACTGTCTTTTTCCCACATCTCATAGTCAGCTGTTCCATTTTCTCTTACATTTTGACATTCATTCAGTCGTTTATTCTTGACAGAAAATGCTCAACTGCTGTGCCTCTTGGACATTAGCAGATCTAAACAAACTCAGCATTTATTCTGTCACAGCTAGTTTTAGCAAGTTTATGTAATTTCAGTTTATAATGCCTGTGACCCAAGCCGCAGTTCGAGAACTCTTATGCCTACAGGCAGGTGATTAATCTCTGAGGATTTTTCCTCCTCAGTCTGTAGGGCTTCTCACAGATTTTACAAAACACAACACTGTCTGAACATTAGATGCGTTTTTTCACATGCTGCACACTTAGCACTGTCCAGCCTCTCTGTCATAATCAGACTGACAGTAACAGTTGCAGTCTCTTTTGCTCTTTTGTGTCAGTATATTGATATAATACATTGGTATCTCCTGTAGGCCGCCCATGGAGTTGATCATTTGTCCACTAATATGAGCTTTGCCTCCCCGCTGGATGAGACGCTAGACAGAGAGGTACTGCTGATGCTACAGGGACCCAGCCCAGAACACATGGCTCGGGAGTTCAAGAACCTCCTAAACAATCTGGTAAGTGTTAAATGTGCATGAACTCCTGACTGTAGATTGCTGACTGGACAATTTACATCTGTATAATAATTCCAGTGTTTTCTTTTTATAAAATATTTTATGTTTCACTGCTGCAAATGTCACCCTCAACATAACAGAAACCCACTATGGCATCAGCTATAAAAATCTTGAATTATTTATTATACCTTTTTTGTAAGCCATTTTAATGTTTCAGTAGTTTCTCTCTGTAGCTTCAGGTTCAGCCTTCTAACCTAAAAAAGCCAGCCTAAAGTTTGCTCATACTATGACATGGCTGCTTTTGACTTTTTTAAATTTGAAACTAAACTAAACCTAACTTACTACCTTCAGCAATGTGTCTAATGTTATGCATATTGTTTTCAACTCTTGATTTTCCATCTTAAAGTATTTCTCTTTCATGACATGCTTCCTCTTCGTCTCTCAGAAGAGGGATTTCACAGAGGAAACCGATTCCGTCTTGTCTACAGTTGGAGGCTTGTTGGACAACCACGCAAAGTCAGGGGACAACACAGACACTAGTCTCCAGGTCAGATCCACTCACAAACTTTCATGGATACATTTTACATTTTCTTGTTCAGCCTACTTGTTACACTTTAACAAGCTTAAGAAAAGTTGTGTGTTTACAGTGCACTGCCTTTGTATAAGGGTTGATTTCAGACTGAAAAGGGCTGTTTTTATTTTTTATTTTTTCATGAAATTATGTAACGTGATTTCTATCTTTCGCTCCCTCCACCTGTTGTACTCGTTTTCCATCTATCACTGCATATCTGCTCTTTCTCTCCTTCCCACCCACTATCTTTCCTCTAGAGATCTCTCACTTATATAACACTCCAACAGTCCACATCCAACAGTGCTTTTTAGTCAGCATGTTGTACGATGAACACAACCCACTCCCCTCCTCCCTCACTCCAACTTTCTGTCTCTCTTTCTCTCTTTCCCCCCTCCTCCTGCATTGTTGCCACTCTGCATTCATTAGTCACGTACAGCCATACAGCAGTAAACATACCAAATGAGACAGCAATCATTAGTGGAGCAGAACTGTACCCCTGCAAGTCAGTCTTTCGTTGGTTCTTCAGTGTGCTGGCTGACATGGAAAGATTGTGCGTCAGTTAGGTGTTAGAAGGCGTCGGAGACACACAGCTTATTCAGGCTGTGCGGCAGCCTGCGGCCTTTCACCCTAGCGAGAGGCTGACCCCCTCGGCCTTGTCTTCCCACAGACAGTACAGGCCGAGCTGGATGCGAGAAGGGCAGACTGGGCCCTCAGCCTGGACCAGCTGGCCCAGTATACAGACTCGCTGGAGAAGGAGCTGATCAAAATGGCCAGTAACATGAGGAGGTCCCGCACCGAGATCCTGCACCTTTCAGTCAGGTAAGCAAATCCTCGCTGTCTGCACTGCTCATGCATGTGTAGCGGTGTATGTGAAAATCACTTGGCAGTCAGAAATGTGTGAGGCGCTGAACGCTGAAGTGAGTGATGTGGTTTGAGAGTTTGGTATGAGAGCAGAGGATGGTGACGCAGAAATACCAGAGAAAGATGGAAGAGAATAGATGTACAGAGAGTATCTTGTGCTGGTGAATTAAGGACTTGACTGTAAGGTAGGAAAACATTTCTTTTAAGTCAGAGTTGTTCTTGTGTAGCAGTGATCTCATTGGTTGAATTAAAAAGAGCTAGAGATGCAAATGTCCTTGGAGAAAACATTAGTGAGAGAGCCATAGGCTGAATTGTCTAGCAATGTAATGGCTGAAAAAAATTCAGTCTAGGCGTAATGAGCTACCAAGGTTAGCTCGTTAGCCTTGCTGACCTTCCAAGTCTATAGAAGCCTATAGCTGTCTTTATAATCTTGTTTGGGTGCTTGTAAAGCTTTCGGGACCTACCATGTGGTCCTGAATGGAGGAAGTTACTGGGCAGCTTATTTCTGCCACTACAGAAGAGTCCACATTTCTAAATAACATCATACACCACACTATTTAATGTGAGACCCCTGCAATGTTGGTATGTGTGCTCTTCAGTGTTCTGTCTCAGTTGGCCAGTCAGTTGTGCTGAGTGGGGGAAATACCTGTCAATCATCCTGACCTCAATGACCCCAAAGGGGCCTGCCTGACTAAGTCTGAGTCTGGGCCAATTCTTGATTTCACTCACTCTTTGTAGATGGCTTTGCCTTTTGCAGTGTGCACGTGTGTTTATATCTGTATTCATGGAGACGGCCATCCCCTTCTGATATATAACAGCTAGCGCTACTATATCAGACCAGAAGAGAGGGGAATGGTCAGACTGTTCAGCTGGGATTTACTGGTGCTCACATGACAGGGTAACTTAGAAACTTTAAAATTCTTTAGAAAGAAAGAAAACTGAAGAGGACTCGTTGTTAGTACAGGTCTGCCTCCTGCACAGAGTGTTTGAGTGTTTCTGGGACGGATTTACAAAAACGTGAAGTGGAGAAACAGTTATTGGGCCAGTTGGGGAACTGGCACTTGTCACCCTGGGCAACAGAATGGGGCACTGCATGGGCCTGCGGATTGGGTACAGTATGTCCACCGTACTGTCTTCTAGGATAGGACTTTGTATCTTTTCTTGTATCGTTTCTTCCACGTTTCTCTTGAAAAAACGTACAATCCCCCAGCTGTTCTTAAATAACAGGATTTTGCACTGTTGCACGCAGGGTGCAGGAGCAGGAAAACCAGAAGCGGCAGCTGCGTGAAGAGTTGGAGCAGCTAAAGACACCTCAAGACAGCAGAGAGGCCTCATGCCAGACACCTGCACCAGAAGAAGAGGTCAGAGAGGAAGGGTCTGGGTCAAGGGACTTAAATCTATAAACCCATAATTAATAATTAAATAATATTTTTTTTGTTAGAATATTGAATAAAATATACACTGGGAGGTGAGTGTTTAACATAGGTCATATTGGGTTTGAAATACATTTAATTAAAAAAATGTACATGTATATGTTTTTGTATATATTAACATTCAGTTGCCACAATAGAAGGATATCGGAGGGCTTTCGTGGATAGCAGTGACAGACCTCATACTGTATTCAGACAGATGGAGTATCTGGTTAGAAGAGAGCTGAGTGCGAGTTGGCGGGCTCAAGTGGACATGTGCACCCACACACACATACACACACAGAATCAAATGCAGCCACACACCTACACACTGCTCCTTGCACAAAATGCAGTGAGGCACGCTTGAACATTTCCATTACGGCACCAATGTTTTTTTTCACCAGATTTGCATACAGTAAACAAATTGTGCCTTGACAAAAAAATAGTTCTCACTTTAAAATCATTCATTCAGGATAGTCAATCATGTGTCCAGTACTGTTCTCTTTTTCTCAGGGGTGTTTGCAGTTCGACTTTACAGTGGTTAGATACCTTGCCTTTCCCTCTCCTTTTAGCCTGGAGATGACTTGGACTGGGATGAGGAGTTCGCCCTTCAAGACTTTCTAAAGAACGAGTTAGCTGAAAGGAATTGCAGAGAGCAGAGCGGGCGAACAGACAGCAGGCATGAAGTGACTGCGGATAAATTGACAGACAGAGGAGAAGAAGAAGACGGTGAGGAGAAGTGGACTGTGGTGGATACAGCAGGAGAGGGAGAAGTCAGGGACACGTCTACTCCTCTGTCTGCCCTCTCTGGGGAGGCCCAGCCTGGGCACAATACAGCAGTAGGGGGTCAAGGTGAGTAGAGACACCAAGGTGGACAGAACGACCACCAGCCAACATCTCAACACTTCAACTACTAAGCAACCATTTGAGTTTATTTGAATGTGTATATATTTAATGTAGTGGGTTAGGGTTAGGATTATACTGTAAGATGTAGATTTATTTATTTGATTTATTCATAGAGAAACACAAAATGTAAGTTAAGAACTTTTGTCATCCTTGAGCCTTTAAAACCCAGTTTACACTAGAATTCGCATAGGGCTAACAACGCCATAAAGCCAAACCAAATAGGGCTAAATATAGATGATGGTAGTAGTAGTAGTAGTAGTAGTAGTAGTAGTAGTAGTAGTAGTAGTAGTAGTAGTAGTAGTAGTAGTAGTAGTAGTAGTAGTAGTAGTAGTAGTTAAAAATAAGAGCTAATAATAACCATAGCCTCAGGCTAACCCCTACTTACTTTGTTCTTATCTCTGGATCCAACGGTACAAATAAGTCTCATGCAACAAGAATGTGGATTAATACATCCTGCGTCATCTTAGCTCTTCAGTTTTCACAGGTCAAATTATAGTTTCAATGGAGTCTAATGGTTATCTAAACAATACTTTTGTACATTCACACTTCAACTTCTTCAACAAGAGAGAGAGAAAGAGTGAGTGTGGATTATCCCTCTGTAATCCATGGGAGTCACAGGGCACTCAGCCACCCCTGAAGCACCAGTACAGTACACACATTCACTCTCTGTAAGGATACACACAGTCTGAGGCCCTTGGAAGTAGACCCCTGCCTTCTATGGTTGTTGTGGCCCTAATCCTATAAAGGTTGTGTGTGAGTTTGACTGTGTGTTTCTCCACAGTATGTGAAATCCTTTCTTCCTCAAGGTCCTTGTATGGCCAGGTCTACGACCGGTCTGAGGCCACAAAGTGAGCTCAGTAATCCCTCATCCCTCTGCCTGCATGAGTGGCTGGCAGGCATAGAATCAGAAAAATGAGAATGTGGATGTGGTCATTAATTCTACCTTAGCCATCCATGGTATTTTAAACTCTCTGGCTTGTATGATAGTCTAAACTTTTATGGTAAATGGTGTGGTTGCATTTTTGGAAGGCTATGAACGCCTCTAGATGAACTGGAAGCATTTGGGTTTTTTGTTTTGTACCCTTTTCAGCCACTTTCCTCCTGTAATTCTTTCCTGGTTTACATTAGATTTTCCTCTTGTTTCTTCTCTATCTCTTACAGACTCTACAGCCAGCACTGAGTCAAAGCAGGAGGCGAACTCTCAATCTCTGCAGGTAAATTGACTTGTTATAGGATTAGGTTTATGAATTGTACAAGATGCTCACCATGTGTATCCTCCTTTAACTCGAAATATGTTCTTGAAATGGCACAATTTATTGGCAATTCCTAAAAAAAAAAGTAGTTCAACAATTGGTCACTGAAATCTTTAACATGCATGCATGTTATTTAATGAAACATTCTGCATCCATTAAGAACAATGACATTGACAGAAAATTTTTCAGTTGCAGTATGTAGCATTGAACTCAAAGTTAATCTTGTACGTCCTCACTCCTAGTGGGATGTTGCTTACTGGAGTTGTATGGCTGTGTAACTTGATGCCAGGCTAAAGATGAGTAGTTCTTTCCTTGAAACAAATCTGTAAAACTGAATGTATCCTCCAAACTTGTAAGCATATTTCATTCTCTGGAAACCCCACGTCTAAATTAACTGAACTTAATTGACAGCTTACATGTGATTATCAGAGGGTATCACCACTTTTGACCTTGTGAAAACCCATGTGCTTGTAGCTTAGTGCTGTGATTTTTAAAATGGACTTCAGTCCAATAAACTTATTTCTTTTTTTTATTTTATTTATACATCACATAGATGTTTAAGCTTTGTCTGTTATCTTAAATTGGCCCAAAAAATGCAGGTGATCATATGACAACATGACGATGTATAAAAACAACCAAAGATTTAAACTGATAGTGACATCACAATACATATCTTAAAAAGACTTTTGTTGGATGAATTTCAAATGGGTGGCACTTTAGAAGTAGACAAATAACAGTTTTCTGGTTTTAATTCCTACACCTGTGGAGAAAATGTGGGTTCTATCTCCCTACTAAGTGGCCAACAATAGATGACTGTAGTGGTGCTGGGCAGCTGCCAGGTTTGTAACTGTGTGTCAGCAGGTAATATAACCAGCTTATACTTCCTTTACAGTGGTGTGAAGGAAGTAGGAAGTTTCTAAAGTTATGATAAGTGCCATTGGATTCTTTAAAATTACACTTAAGGACTATGTTTGACTGTTGTGGCATACTTAATCCATTAGACCAATGTTTCATGCTGCTGCAGTTTTTTTTAAACTTACTGCTATATGACAACTAGCTTGAAACATGCAGGAGATGTGTAACTCATCTCAGTTCATTTAGTCTGTCTTTTGTTCATGTCATATCTATCACATTTTGTGTCACAGGTGTTTTACAAGCAGAGTCTCTTTTGCAAACTCTTCCTTATTGTGCGTTCAAGGATTTTTCAGTTTCATCTGTCAGTTATGGGACTGTCCTTGAACACACCATGAATAGGGAGGGCTTTGAAAATAGTCCCAGTCACTGTGATGGACATATCTGAAGTCACTTTCATGATTTTCCTACTGCTCTGAAATAAATGGGAAGCAATGGCAGCCTGGAAGGTAGGAAATGATCTAAAATACTGGTTTTGTCTGATTTGCAGTAAATGGTCAAAACTAATCATTTGTTCTTTTTTTAAAAAAAAAGTCCATACATTTTTGTTAATATAATTTCAATGGATGTACATTAATTATTTTCTCTACCTCTTATTCATCTCATGAAGCTAACTCTTTACAGTATATCTCTTCCTGACATTTGCCTACCGAATAGCTGTTCACGTGTCATTATTCACAGCTCACAGGCAGCAGTCTGCTTGCATTGAAGCTGTCCATTTCCTTATATAGAATGACTGTGATATGCTGAGGTGAAGGAGAGACCTCCCTGCTGTTAATGGCAAAAGAAAGGATTATGCATCTGCATTTGAAGGAAAATAAAATCCAAACATATTTTTCAACAAAGAATGACGCATGCCTTTACAGGAAACGACACATTCTGCAGCTATAATCTCAGTGTCTTGTAACATTTTCTGATCTCTGATGTTCTGCGGTATACTCACTTGCAGTCCTCAATGTATAATTAATTTCATGCCTGTGAGGTTTTTCAGACTAATTTAAACACTCCATCGTTGCTGCAGTCATTATGAAAGTGATGTTTGCTTTTGAATTCCTATGAAGATGACAGTAATTGGCGGGTCTTTCCAACAATCCATCACTGATGGAACAGATGCTTTGTGCTGTCTGTCAGCTGTTAGAATGTGTTCACTGCTTATGCAATGTCTTCTCATTTGACAAAGGTTTGTTTCTGTTGACTGAATGTGGGCCTGCTGTTTGGTACATGGTTAATGTGTGTTGCTTATTTGATCTTTCACCCCTTTCCTTTTTTAATATTTATCATTTTGTGTGTGTGTGTGCGTGTGTGCGTGTGCGTGTGTGTGTGTGCAGGAAGAGGCAGCAGTGCCATTGAGCGCCCACTCGCAAGCTGTCAACATTAGACACCCAGAGGCGGATGCTCTCCCTGATCTGTCCCACTCAGAGAACAACAGTAAGATCTCTGGCTTCTCAATCTCCCTCACTCTCTCTCTGTAATTCACAGTCTATGTGGATCACACACACCATCTTTCACTTTCTTCTCCCTGTATTGTCAGCTAGGCTCTCTACTGTGTGCATTTACAACCTAACCAAAGAGTGAGTCATTTCCTGACTCACTTGGTATGTATGTATGCTGTTTGTTTGAAGGAGAGAGAACTTTACAAAATCCTGCAAGCTAAAGGTCAAACTATCACAGTATGAACATATGTTTTATTGTTTCTTACCAAACCGGAAGTCCATGACTGCCTTGCAAAATTATGTACTTGGTTACTGCTTTGCTGTTTGTAGTATGAAGAAAATATGCACGTTCTATTCTTGTAAGTCAATTATTTATGTATGTATCCCATTTACATACAGGCTACACTGAGATGATGTTTCTTGCAAACTGGGAAATGTAGAAAATAATTAGTTATAAATTATTACAGCTGATAACTACATAACCTGTAATCCTGATATTTGACACTGAAAGTTATTTATAGATGAACCCATTTTTCTCTTGTCGTAGCAGATGCAGAGGCTCTTGAGACTGCAGAGTCTCACTCATGTGGTCCAGCCCAAAATCTGAGCAACTCACCTGAGCAGGACCAAATGGTCACACTTAGTAACACCCCTCCTACAGCAGCTGAGATGGTTCCTTCCAGCGGCACATCACCTGGACCAGATGAGACTGTTCTCCAGAGTGAGAGGTGAATAAAGAAATAAATATTGCATTTGATAGACTGAACACATAATAGAGTGTTAGACTGCCTTTGTCCTTATGAAACTCCCAAATTATATGGCTCATAGCTGAGTGCTTTTAGATGTTTGCTGATGTTTGGTTTGTTGGTATTTAAGTTTGGCCATGTCTGCCAAAGTGTATTTTATGGTATTACCTCTAGGGTGCGTCAGTGTCAGGAATCTTCACATGTTTTTACATAGTGGTCAACATTACTGTTCATGCATTAACTGCAGTAAAAAGATTTGTGGTTTTAGTATATTTCAATAGCAGGTCTTTCTCAATATGCCTTCTGGAGCACTCTTTTTTTTTTTTGTCATTAAAGTTTTTCATTTATTCATACATAAACATAAAATCAAACTTAAAAACAAACACAGACACCAGCACCAACAGACAGTATATCTAACATACAACCATATATACTAGTACTTTCTCCTAAAACGGGTACACCAGTTTACATCCCCAAATTACATGTAAAAATGTCCCTATTTTACAATGACACTTCCAACATAAATTATTTCCCATTAAGCCCATTCTATGTAGTTTTGAAGGCGAATGAATTAATGAATTATCTTATACTGAATACATTTCTCCTTCGCCTCTCTTGTGTTCCCCTGTATTTGATAAAATATTTAACCAATCATCCTCACTCAAATCACACCCTAGGTTTTTCTGCCAAATGATTCTCAGATATATCCAGATACATATTTTCATGTAAACCATTAAATGTCTTGTAAAACATGGCTGATCTATGTGTTATACTGGGTAGGTCCAAAACTTCCATCAATGTATTCTTGTTGTGATTGAATTTACCCTTTGTGATAGTCTTATTTGTAAATATTTCCAAAAGTTACCTTTATATTCCAGATTATATTTTTAATATCAGCAAACAATATGAACACTCCATCCACAAGTCACAGGTCACTTATTTTGTGTGTCCCTCTTACAGACCATTGATTCCAGTAAACAGATTTCTTACCAATACGTATCTCTGGGGTTGTGCCATAGAGAGGCGTAACGTTGTTTCAAGTGTGATACACTTCAACACATCACATTTTACATAATATGTGACTTACAAAACTGGAGTTTTCATAATAAAGAATGCAACAACGGAGGGCAAAAAAAAAACAAGAAGTTTACCAACATCGGTAATACATCAGTTGGAAAAAAGCACATACAAACCCATGCTACAAAGCAGATTTCTCTCTTTTTGTGTCGTTGATGAGTTTGTTGTCCATCACACCTAAACAGGAACTTCATCCACAGACACACCTGTTAAGTTGGTGTTTGGATAGGGAAATCCCACCTACGGGACACAAAACAGAAGCATCCATAGTCAGGAACCTGACATTACCACACAGCCTCACCCAGAACCCTGACTAATTTTCATAGCAGTATAAACTATCCTTGCTAGATTTGAAGTAGATGAGTGATACTAATAGTTGAAGCCACCATTTTGCTGAGTCGTGTCATTTCCCTATGACTTCTTCACATTTGCTAGTCAAATGCGTGTTTTCCTCGCTGTGGGAGGAGTGTGCAGCCTAATTAGTATTTCTGCAGCCATGCTTTGCATAGACACAGCCCGCCTACAAAGAGACGAGATGAGTTCCTCATCATGCTTACTGTTTCATACTCAGCACAGTATGATATAACAGCTGTGCCTCAGTGGATAGAAAATTTATCTAATGTATAAATCAAGACTTGAGAAAATGAAAAGTGCTTGACAGTTGACCTCCGACCCTGTGGTTAGTGCCCATCCGACCAGTGAGGACCACAGGGGAGAAGAAGAGAAAGAAGGCGAGGCAGACTCGAGCACAGGAGCCATGAGCCACACTAAGGTTAGTACAGGAGGAGAAGTGTAAAGGAACACAACTTCCTCTATTTTCTTCAGCACCAGTTTTCCCCTGTGCTTCCCCTTCCTCTTTTTGGTGCTCTTTCTTTCTCTTGTCTCTCTGCCTCTTCATGTGTGTCTTAGCTGGGTGAGAGTAGGTGTGTTTTGAAGTGGGGGAGTAGGAGGGTGAGGGGGGTGTCAGTGGGCAGGGCGGGGGCTGTTTTTTTTCCCTTTAGAAATGCTGAGAGGGAATCCTCACCCTGGGCAAGGAGGAGAGGAAAGGGCATGGATGTAAAATTAAGGGAAATATCAGAGTATCAGGTGGCCATCATTGTGCTGACACGCCAGTGACTTGAGGAGTCACAGGATGGGCTGTCAGCTTCCCTGAACTGTGTTGCCAAAGAAGGCAAGTACGAAATACTTACTATGGCTTCTTAAGGTGTTAATGTTAAAGTGCTTTCATTATAGTTACATTTACTTCAAGTTGAAATGCTTCAGATTTTCTAGCAGCTGGACATAAAGCCAAAAAAGAGGAAGATATTGTTTCAGAGCAAATCATCAATTGAAAGAAGGTTAAAATTGGAACATGAAATAGTTATAATTGATATTTATTTCTTACGTAACTGATTAAAAGTTTTGTCAATTTCTGTGCCAGAAAAATGAAAAACCAACGATATTCCAGTTAGAATGATGAAATCTTTAGATTTGAGAAAATGAATTATCAAAATTGTTCTCAGTTGGTTTTCTGTATGAACTAACTAAATGTTTTTTACAACCAAAAAGAGCAGAAGAACAGTGATGCCCCAAAGCCCTTTAACAAAGACCTATACACAGATCTCCACTGTATCTTCTGTCTTTTTGGACCACTGAGCTTCTCTTTGTATGGTCTATACAATAAGATTCTTTAATGGTAATTATGCCCAGCCTCACCCTGACATAGACTGGCGGTGTTTTCGTGTTAGAGGCAACAGTCTGCTTTGCAGCTTGCTGAGAGATCGATCTGCTTGTTTTATCCCTGTCCTGCCTGCTGGTGGCATGCTGTGTTGCCTCCCTACTGAGAGATAGTCTGGGGGAGACAAGAAAGATGGGCTTTGAAGCTGTGGACGTTTTCAGCATGTCAATAAATGATCTTTTACACTTGGCGAAGTCAGGTCAAGAAAGTTTTTAGTGAGTCAGCTCCTGGTTTTCCTCCAGCAAAGATGAGGAGTTGACTTTCTTGTGAACCAAATCATTTGGATATATTCAAATAGTAGTTTTACTTGTAAATAGAAGATATTTTCATAGGAAGTTTCCCCATGTTTGTTTTAATGTAGGCAGGACAGACAAAATATTATTTATCACATTATCTCACTAATATTTTTAAACTATTTAGAGCAAAATTCAAACCTGTTATTGATTTGACATTTTCTATATTTTTACAAAGAGGTGATGATAAACATGACTGTATGCACCTTACATTCCGTTGGTTTCCGTAATGACGTCAGACTTAGGTCATGATTGTGCATAAAAAATCTGAGCCTAAGTCAAAACATGCTGGAGGAGTGGAAGTGACTAATCAGTTTTATTTCACTGTTTCTTTTTATGTAAAATGACACTGAGGGTTTTGTATTGGGTGAAATGGTAAAGTAGCTCTCTTCTCATCTGAGCGATGTCAAAACAGATATTATGCACACTCATTACACAATATCCCATCGGATTGTGCACTCACCTTGCTTCACTGTGTGTGTGTTCACAGCACTGTGTATGCACACAGTCCGCCTCCACTACTTAGCATTGTGCCAGTGTTAGCGTGTTCTTTGAGCACCCCTCTCAGCAATATATACACACACACACACACACACACACACTCTCATAGAGCTGCAGGACTCTCCATGAAGCTCCACATTATATAAGGAATCAGCCCAATCTTTTTCATCCACACTCTGTCCAGCTTAGATAGCATTTCACTGCCATGGGACAGGTACGCTACATGTATGTGAATGTATGTGCGTCTTTCAATCATTGACCATTTCTTGTGCGAACAGAAAACCACGCCGCAAGGCCGCCTGTCTTTTTCTCAGCCCCTCCCTTCTTTCTCCTTTACTTTTGGCCATCTCAGAACTTGAGCCAGGACCAGTCTGCAAACACATCAGCAGTGGAGGACAGGTGAGTGATTCACTGTGTCAACAGTTCAGGTAACCTGATGCTGCTGGAAACTGTTTCACTTTCTAGCAGCTCCTAAAGATTTTTATTTTATGCAAAATGAGAGCTGTGTTCTCTCTGTCCCCCCCCCCCCTTTTTTTTAACAAATGCTATAGTTTTGTATAAAGGTGCACTGTATGTGTTCCAGCACGTGTCTGCTACCTGTGTTGGTGGAAGAGGAGGAGAGTGTGCAGGACGGTACAGCCGAGGTTGCAACAGTTGCCACCAGCATGGAAGGTAGCAAAAAAAAACTCTTAAATCTATGTGCATGAAGGAGAGAAAGAAAGAGCATGATAATTCTAAGCAGACTATTTGTTTACCCCTTCTTACATCTGCGTGTTACTTTGAACATCAACTCTTCCATTCAGGGACAGACCAGCTCACCAGCAAAAGAGCGGCCACTTTCTCTGACAATAGCTCTCCGCAGTCACCGTCGTACTATACACAAGCCAGCCAATCAGGGAGCGGCATGGGCAGCGTGACCTCTGACCCCAGCCTCCCCATCAGTGGCAAAAATAAGAGGGAACTGGTAAGACCTGCTCTACTCCCACTTTCCACTCGACTAACTGTTGGATTAGTATTTCCACATATTAATGGTGCCATGGAGTTAAAGTCATTGACTGTACTGTACACTCATTACAATGTAGTCTTGCTATTTTATTGTTTTATATTCAATCAGTTCATTTCATAATAAGGTGGCTGTCAAAAATACTCATTCTAACACATTAAAATACAAATGTTAGTTTTGGTTCAGCTTTATTTTTAATAATTATTATAATATATAATCATTATTTTAGCATCATTTTTTATTTATGACTTGCTTTTATGGGTAGATGTGATAAAACACCAGGATCACATTGAATGGAGCTGGTGTCATTAAATTAAATGTCTTTGTCAATGAAGAGATTGTGCCAGCACCATCTTCACTCGCCTGAAATGTTGTCTTTCCAGCTATGCAAGTGTGTTGTTTGTGCATGTGCATATGAAAAAGAGAGCGAGGCAGGAAGAGTGCATGATTTCATTCTAGCTCCACTCAGGGATTGGATCTTTTAGAATCAAGAGCTCCCTACACTGCCACCTGCTTTGAATCTTCACATTTCACCTTTGTTATGTAAAGACTATTGAAGGAAAGGGGAAAATAGGGAGGGAGCGATATGGATGTTGAGGGCGATGTAAGCGTGGAGGAAACGGGGTTAAAAGCAGAGCAGGAGCAGGAGGTGGAGAAGGAGCAGAAAGAAACAGTCACGTTTTTCTGGAACCTACAGGAGCTGTCACGCACCATAGAGGCCATCGAGGAGCACATTGTTCATGAGGATGAGACCAGCACGGCCACTGAGAAGGATTGTATGTGTCATATATTGATTATATACCAAATATTATATTTAAAAATGATCACCTGTCTTGTAATACATTATTTATTTTTTAATGAGTGCTTGTTCTTCTACTCCTTGAAAATCTAAATGGTGACTGCACCATTTGTCATGCCATGACACCTGCTTATCATTTCCCTCTCAAGCTGAGATGTCAGTGATCTCTGACACCTACAAAGACAAGAACGGGTAATACAGCAAGTTATTACAGTAACACAACTGAACTCACAATCTTCCATGTGTTATAGGCTTGTCCTAATTGTTGTCTCTTTATCTGCAGCCTGTCACCTAGTGACAAGGAGATTGAGGTATGTGTTTTATTAAATCTCAGAGCTGCATTCTATAAATAGTCATGAAAGCAATTGATTAAGAGCAGTTTTTGTGGTATAAACAGGACTAGTTTGGGATTATGTATGTTAAACGTGACACATGAGTCTGTATCATCTTGCTCTCTGTCCTCAGTAGTCTGAATTTATGAATTCTCATTTTGTATTATTTTCTTACACAGCCATTTGTCTCAGGTTAAGTGTGCATCCATCAGACTTACACAGCATATCATGCAAACAGTGCTAGTTAACATGTTAGTAAGTTTGCAGAACTCTTTGAGACCTATAGAATACCCATAACCTTACCCAAAGAAATAATACACTTTGTTAATCAGACTAGCTTGTAATCTGAGGATTTTCTGAGCTGAGGTTTCATAAATGACCTGGTGTAATGTATCCACCAGCACAATAATGCTGTCTTTGATAGGCCAAAACTCTTAAAAAGATCTTAATCAAACAAGGAAATATTACAAATTGCCTGTAAGTGAGAATACGTTGCTGGCAGTTTTTAAAGTCAAGTTTCTTTTTTGTTTTCAGGCAGAGTTCCAGCGTCTGGCACTGGGCTTTAAATGCGACATGTTCACCCTAGAAAAGAGACTCCGGCTGGAGGAGAGGTCACGTGACCTGGCTGAGGAAAACGTCCGCAGGGAGGTGTCCAGCTGCCAGGGCTTACTTAAGGTCAGTCTGCTTATGTGTGTAACTTTACAGGTTTTTTTTGTGGATGGAGTACTTGCTTAAGGTTTCACCTGACAAAAGAGATTGGATAGATTTTGCGAAATATAGTTTTATTTACGTTCTCAGCCTTTGGTCTGTATCTTTTTTTGTCATCTTTCATAAATTTCTTGTCCTTTTTTTTTTTTTTTTTTTTTTTTTTTTTTTTTTTTTCTCCCTTCTGTCTTTTCGGTCTAGGCTCTGACTCCTTTTTGTGAAGATGACAATCAATCCATGGAGATCATCAACAGGCTTGATAAGAACCTGGAAATCCTCATCCAGTCCATGACCAGGGTGTCCAGTCGCTCTGAGATGCTAGGAGCTATTCATCAGGTGGGATATGTATGACTGTATAACTGAACTCAGTTCCCGTGCCTAAAAAACTGTGTCCTGTCTTGTGACCTTGATTCTGGTTTAAGTTTTAAATTGAGTGTTTGTATTCGAATGACAGGAAAGTCGCATTGGGAAGGCAGTGGAAGTGATGATCCTGCATGTGGAGAATCTGAGGAGGATGTACACCAAGGAGCACGCCGAGCTGCTGGAGCTGAGAGAGACACTCATGCAGAACGAGAGGTCGTTTGGATCTGAAAGGGGTATGACGTGTAGAAACACATCCTATAAAGGTGCAATTTGTTTGTAGAATGATATTACCAATTAGTTATAATTTTGCTCTGACATTCAATATTTTCAGTATTCACGCACAATTTTATTCTATAATCATACTGATGTTGGACGTTATGGTTGTGGCAATGGCAGGAGGATTTTCTGGTTCTTCTCAAGCCTGTTGATGATCTCCTTGTTCTGTTTGTTTTGTTTTTTGAGTTGTTTTTTTCTCTCAATAAGAAGAGCTATCATCTTACTATAGTGTGTCTGTGTATATACCGTTGGGATATATGTGTAAATATGTATACTCGCATACATAAACCAGATATACTGTGTATATATAAAGTAACTAAACTGTTTCTCTTTCCAGATGATTTCCGTGGCAAGAAGCAGCCAACATCACAGTACTACAAGGTCAGCTGCAGCTACGTAACATTTGATCACTCAAATGTTCACTCAGGACTGATGATGGCTTGGTGTGTTCATGTTTGTCAAGTCATTCATTTACTTTTTGCTTTGTTTTTTTTTACCCAGCAGTCATCATCCCGGCGGGTCAGCATAGCAGCGATCCCACGTGCTAGTGGAGGCAACACACACTTTGACATGGTGAGGACATCATGCAGTGTGAGCCTTACTTAAAGCTTCACCACAGTGAGCCCAAATGTATATAAAGTGTAGGTTTTAGTGCAGTTAGGACTGGTCAGAGCGGAGTGTGATGGGAAATGGATCCAGGCTTAAAATATTTGTTGTTACGCTTCAGGTTGTATCATAGAGCATTTTCATCACATGATTGTGACTCATATAGTTTGATTTTCCCACCACAGTCCAAAACACAAGATGGCACAGAGGCTGAAACGGAGAGACTGACCAGGCGATCCCCATGGTAGGTATTTCTATGCGTCTTACTGTGTGTCTAGATTAAAATATGTCTAATGAAGTTGGAAGATTTAGTCTGCTAAGAGTACTGTACATAACTCTGTAGCATTCTCTCCGATGAGTGGTAAGCCACTGGCTGTGGCTGACTTTCTTAAGTCGCAGAAGCTTGCTGTACCATGACATCAGGGTTGTTGTTGTTATGCCCCTATATGATAATGGTGGTTTCCAGGAATGTGGCAGGGAAGAGCACGGCGCGCCCTCCACTAAAACGCTTTGTTAGCTCTGCGGCCTGGGTTGACACTGGAGAGCCTTCTCCCATGATGAAGGGGTAAGACACGTCAAGGAGGGTACCATGCTGGCTGCGCACAAGTCCTTTTCATGGAGGACCCAGATGCAAAAAGATGACTGCTTTTTGGTGTGACATTATCACTGTCGATCCAACTGTAGGCTATCCATATTAAAATCCCACCAAATCACTTTGCAGTGAATGGTACAGAGAAATAATAAATGTTTTAATGTAATTTAATGGGGTAAAACAGAGGTTGCAATCAACTTTTTGTCATTTCCAACAATTATGTAAGATTTTATTTTCTTTACTGTGTGTCCGATGGTTTACAGAAGCGAGTAATGACATATTTCATGTGGCATTACATAACAAACCTAAAACTTTGTAATAAGGAAAGGTTGCAAGAAATGCAGAAGCATAGTCTGCCCTCAAAATAGCATGTTCACCCTTTGAGACCCTGAAAAATGAGTGATGCTGACATCAAACCGCGCAGCAGCCATCTTTCATGCATCTAGTCCGTCCTTGCATGGGGAAGTATTTAACAGAAGCAGACATCTTTTTTTTGTGTGTGTAAGTAAGGCTGTGGATATTGTTTTTATTGCCGTAATTTACCTTTCAAATGTTTGGACAATGAGAGCAGAAGTGTTCTCAGTGCACTATTTGACGATTTGATGAAGCACTTTTAATGGTCTCCAAATATCTGAAAGATGTAATTGCTTTGTGGGTTCATTATATAATATTGGAGCATGTAATTGCTGGGCATTGTTGGGAATGCATTGCTATACCGCAGGAAACGATTTCAAACGTTTTAAACACAGAGCTCTAAAAAATGTCCTTCTTTGTGTACAGCAGCTGACTGTTAGTATTTGTTGTCTGCATATGCATGAAGTGTGCATGTACACATACAGAATCAGTGTGGTTGTGCCGTCGTGCTTTTGTTTTAATGTGCAACTGAACAGTGTGTCTGTGAATGCCTGCATGCCCCACGCGTGCCAACAGGAAGACCTACGACAATGGCTGCCAATCAGAGGATGAGCAGAAGGAAGAGCCAGAGGCAGAGAAGAGGAGGTCCAGTCTCAGTGAGCTGGGCAACAAAATCACCTCCCTCATTCTGACCCTCAAGACGTTAGTCCAACCAAATACCCACCACTAGCCTTCTGCAGCACCACTTTCTGCCAGCAAAGCTAAAAGTGCTAGCTGTGTCATGGAAGAGTTCATCATTTAGCTTTAATGAGGTTCCAGTAGCTGCAAATAGCTCATGCTCCGTACACTACATTCACTGCAGTGCCTGTAATGTTTAAACAACATTACTGTTGTCTGCTAAAGAGTTCACCCTTACTACTCTGGATTTGACTTGTAATAGTTATTTATCATACTCATACAAAAAAAATGTGAGTATATGGAACCTCCTAAGTGATGAAACTCTTTCATTATATGGGTCTGTGCTGGACAAGCTTCTTCTTTGCTCCAGGCGTTCAACGGCTTTTAATCATGTTAACCAGAGGGTTTTTACTCAAAGGGCCATAACTGAACTATTTCCTTCAGCTGTTAACTTGAGATAAATGTGATTTGTTTTTGTTTCTTGTTTTTTTTAAGCTTCATGATTTGTGTTTCATGCATGGGTCTCTGATTTGCAGCTAACACGGCAACTAACTGATACCTGATTCATCTTTCCTGCACTCCTCCTGTTATTTACTAACATGTTCAGCTACCATAATAATTGTATGCAAACTACTATACTTTCTTTATATTTTTTGTGGGGCAACTGAGTATTTTGTGCAAACGATCATGTTGTTCTGAACTGTCCTTTCCTCTTTTCCTCCCTTCACATTGCTCAGGAGTCAAGATGAGCTGTTTGTAATGCTGTAAGTGTGTAGGGAGGAGAATCCAAAGTGGGGAAGTGCTTCTGGATTCTAGCTCCGTCCAAAACAACAATAAATGCACGCAAACAGCCTGTATTTATTGTGTGGGAGTGCCAATCAAAAGCCACTTAAAACCTTGCACTGACTCTCATAATGACTGTAAAGTGAGTTGAAGCTGCACTCCTCCTGCTGACAGATTCCACGTCTAAATTGTCTGCTGCTTTTGCTTAACCAGTCAATGCTCAAATCCACCTCCATGCCAACTGCAATTAACTGTGCTGCTGACAGCTTTTATCATTATGCTGATGAAGATGTTAATGATTTTGCATCTTCGACACAGTTTGAAACAGATGGTAGAATGCACTTCATTAAAGCCAACTTGAGATTGCACCAAGCTGCAGCTAATTCACCGCCTGCCATCCATTGCATTAGTTACCACAAGTGACCCACAGTTTTTACTAAAAAGTGTTAAACCATAACTTATTTCTTTCCCTGTGTGTCATTCTTGGTAACTTATTCAATCTCTTGCTGCATCTTGGACCATTTTTCCAATATTTCCAGTTTCCATCTCTCGTGCTTAATTTTCTGTCCATCCTGTGCCAACATTCTGTTCTTTTGTTGCCAACCTCCAGTCCGAGCCCTTCCTCCAGCCCTGCATCTACAGAGATGGTCCAGCCTCTGTCCCACAACCTGACCTCTTCCCGGGCAGCGACAACCGCAGCAGTAGCCAGAGGTGGCAGGGGAGTCTGGCTTTGGCTGGCGATGGTAGTGGTTCTGGCAGGTACACTCAATTTGTCTGTAGTACTGATTTTAAGATTATCTATGAAAATAATTCCAATCATTTTCTAAATGGATTGGCAACAGTAGAAAGAAATGGTCCATTTTGTATCGATTAAAACCACCACTGGCATTTTCACATTTTAAATGAGTGTCTCAGTTTCCAAGTGCTTACAATATAAGAGTTCAGTTTTTTAAAGGTTTTAAAACTATTTAATAAATCTGTCTGTGTTCTACATGTGACAACCACAATGACACAGCTGCTGTCTATAGACATTTTCATAAATATTCACATGGTTCCCTTACAGGTCTCTTGGCACTGCTGGCCAGCCTGGTGATGCAGCCAGTGGTAGATGCAGCACCTGTGGGGACCGGGGACTCCTGGATGACCATCCAGCAGCTGCTATGGCCCTACACAGGACTCCGACACAATGGACAGCCCCCAGTCTAGCCCCTGAGACCCAGGGTGCATGGTGTTACTGCCTATCTGCACACTGTTGTGGGGATGAAGGAATATACAATGTACAAGTCCTGAGCAGAAGCAGTTGGGATGTTTACTGGTGCCTGAAGATTCCTAAACAGAGACTCTCATTAACAGCGCAGGCCAGGCCTCAGGGGATAGTTAACCCTATGAAGGACTTTTATACGTCACATCACGTTTGCTAAATTAATGTGTGTATGTGTGTGTCTGTGTTTTAAGAGCAGAAGCAGTTACACATGGTGCACTGCTCAACATCCTTAACACATCATGATCCATTTTTCCTATCAGTGCTGCTGGCAATATGTCTACCCAGAACCCAACACGATCTGTCAAATCAGAACTGATAATCATCAGAGCTGGCACAACTTTAACCAATCATGTCCTAACTTTGTCAGAATGATTGCAGTGATTCACAAAGTCATGCATTGGACCTCTGTGCTGTTTTCCATTGACAAACATCATGGACGATGCCTCTGATAGTGCCACATGGCTTTTTAACACATTTTATGCACTAGAGGAAACAGGTGACTGCCAGGACATTTTATAATTTTTCAGTCTATAAACACTGGTAATAAATCTTTAATTTTAAGTGTTTTTTAAATTTTTGAAATCTATATTTATGAGTTAGTTCTGAGTGGGGAGATGTTAATATCTGTTCATTTTTTTTAAGTTATAATTCTACATTGTTACGGTCTTCACACCAAAGGTTTTTTTTTTATTTCTCTCTGAGTTCTTGCTGTGGTTGTCACCGTTTTCAACTTCGTACACTTTTGTATGTTCTAAAGAAGATGCGTGGAACTTTGCACAAATAAAGTAGCCAATTCCACAATAGATGTGTGTTCTTATGTCCATCCAAATGCACATTTTAAATGTCTTCATTTTCAAATTCACACAGGTTATGAATACATCAGGGGTCTGGTGGCACAGAGCAGGCTCTGTACTGCATCAACAAACAGATAATTGCATTCTCTGGTCCTAGCTATGCCATCAATGCTCATGCTGTCCTGGAGCATGTGGATGAAGGTGGAGTGGATCTCACTGCCGGGGTAATGGTCTGGAGAGAAATCCGTGCTTCTCTCTGTGATTTCCAGCTTCTGACTCCTCTGAGCACCCAACAGATAGAGGCTCCATGAGTCCTTTGGCACAGGGGCTGGGCCATGGTGCTCACACACCTGTCAGAGAAGAGGAAGTACAAATAAAAAAGGAGAAATTCAAAGTTATTTTTTTATTTTGGATTGGGGGGGAGGTTCTTTTAAACTGCTGTAGTTTCATCTCTGGTCTGTCCACTCCACAACCATGGCCCAGGCCCTCCGTGTATGACAGATACAGCACTTACCATTAGACTGCAGCATGAACGTCACTCTTCCTCATTATGAAAAGATTACATCGCTCTGCCCTTTATTTCCTGAGCATGTGTAACAAATCTGCTTTTGTTAAGGACACCCAGGTGGCACGGTGAACTTCTGGCTACAGTGCAACCCTTGTTGCTTAATTGACCACACCAGATTGTTTGTCACAGTGCCAGGGCGAAGTGGTTTAAATGAACCTCTTGTGTGTGTGGCAGACTTGCATTCCACAGGAGAAACAAGGAAATAAGGGATAGGAATGCTAGATTAAATAAGCTTTGTCCGTGTGTAAGCAAAAATACCTGTATGACCAGATGCTGAGCGTCACATTTGGCATTCCACTTGCTCCACGAGAATGCGCAAGCAGAGGCAAAGAGGGCCATCTGTTCGTAAGCAGCATGTTCTGTGAGTGGGTCCTGAAGAAGAGAGAAACCGCACAGCACAGTTACAACGCTGATATACAGTAAAGTGCTGGTAGTTATTCATCCAGTACAATGGTTCGTTTGAGTAGGGTTTTTACAAGTAAGTAAAGTATCTTAGCACTGTCTTTGTGACATGATGTTTGCATGCTGGTAGTGGCGTAATACACTGCTGTGTCTAAGCATAACCTCACAGCTGCAAACTCAAGCTGGGTCCTAATTCCATACTACATACTAATTCTATACAGTTAATGCTACATTCCTGTTAGAGTCAGAGTATTGGTATGCAGTATGGATGGATTTGGCACACGGCATTAAAACAGCTGCTCCAAATGTTGTGCGAAAAAGGCTGGAAGCACTATGATGACAGTGTGTTTCCAGCCTAAACAATGTATTCTTTAAAAGGTGATGCTTGGAAGGAAGTGGATAACATGTTATATCCAACTTCAGTTCAATTAAATGTATTATTTATCACATCATCATAAAAGAACAATCATAGTGAAAAGCATCTCCGCTAAGTTAATAAGCAATAGTAGTATAATAACAGTAATTAAGGCATAAATAGTGCTAGGCAGTGTCTTTATTTTTTATAATCCTAGTGCCTGCCACGCTTGCACTGATGTGTGGATACATGCAGACATGCCACACTGCAATACTGTTGTCATTCAATACAGCATGCATAACCAAATAAAGCCAAACCCAGCTTGAATATCTTGTTTTCCTGATCTAAAAGACAGTAAAAGATGCAGACCTTGCCGCAGTTGCTGACGTATTTGTCCGTGTACTCATTTACAAAGATGTTGATCCCAGCGTTGAGCATGGCTCTCTGCAGAGCGGGGCTGGTCATCCACTTTCCTATGAGGTGAGAGAGACCTCTGTCTTGCTCTGACAGCAACATGCACTGATTGCCCTGTTAGTCAAATAGGCACAAACACAACTTATAACACTCTGGCTACATCTCCTGATTAATTCTTCTGTTATGTGCATACAGTACTCTCCATTTTCTAACCTGGATTGTGATACTGAGGTCAATGAGTGCCCCGTTGATGGTAAAAACAGCAGAGTCTTGGCCCGATGGCCTGAGTTCCCAGCTCTGGAAGGGAAAGTTGACATAGGTTTCCTGCATCAGCACAAAGGCCTGAAAGGAGTCCATCTTGAAGGAGATCTTGGCCTCCTCCTCCTCATATAAGATGTCTGTGATACCATCCATCCTCCACTGCTTTCCTGGAAGAAAAAAAACAATTTCAATGCCCATGAAATTTTCTGACTTTCAAAGGTTTTTCAAAACATATATTGCATGTGTTACTGTGTGTCCTACCTGCAGCATCCCAGCGAGCCACTCGGGGAGTTTCCAAGAAGACAACAGAGTCTGGCAGTGTCACAGATACACCAATAGGAGGGCACGTAAGAGCCTCTTTGTCATCGGCGTTAGAATTCTCCACAGGATAGGGGAACACCTGCAGCCCTTTGTTCAACACCTGGAAAAAAAACGGATCGAGAGTTTGACTTTCTGCCGGGTCTGGTGTCAACAGACAACACTGAAACTCTTTTCGAATTACCTGTCTAATTTCCCAGCCATTGACATGGTGAGCTTGTGGCGGCAGGTGAAACACATCATAATAGTGGACCCCACCCAGAGGTGTGTACTGCATTAAATCCACCACCCGGACACCATGGTCCATCATTGGTAGCTCCACTGGGGGAGAAGTCAAGTCCCCCTCTTAACAGAGAAAAACAGAAGTTGGAGGAAGAGCTGTTTTATTCTGCTTTTGTTTTTATATTAATAGACCTGTCAATCATTTTGAGCGACACCCAGTGGTATCACAATCCTGTGTGGTCTTTTTGTTTTCACTTGGAGTGTCATGCAGAACATCTCACCATCGAGTGCCTCCACCTCTGTCTGTACTTTGCTCCCTTGTTCCTCTGTAGACTTTGTACTACTTTTCCCTGACCGTACACTGGCTGCGCTCTGTGATACACAAACAGCAATCATGAAAATATCACACTGAATTTAGAACAAGAACACTTCCCTTCGTCTTACCTTCTGCCCTTCAGACCCTGCAATGGACTTCACCTCCTCGTCCACTCTCTGCTGCTGCGTCTCGTCGTCCACCTTCACCTCCTCGTCTACTTTTGTCTCCCCCTGCTCAGGTACAGCTGTGTCTGCGGGAATCTCCTCTCCACCCATAAGAGACCTGAGACCAGACCGATGAGGAAAGACAAGAACACAGGGCAAAGAGGACGTGATTAGTATGACCATCATTATTACCACTGTAGAAGTATTTATAGTGTTAGAGAGCACTATCAGACCTGTGGCTGGGTGTGTGTATTCTGAGGTGAGTCATCCTAGCCAACAAGGACAGGTGGTCATAACGTGTGTGGAGGATCCGTACAGCAATATCACTCACAGCCAGCTGTTTGGGAAGCTCAAATCCATGGCCCACCTCTTCGAAGGTTAAACCTTTAAACCTGAACAGATCAGTTAGAAACAAAGAGAGATATCTGATACTTGCAGTTCCTAATAAATATAAATGTTCTTTTTATTTAAGGTAACAATTTTTCTTTTTATATCCAGAGCAAAGTAAAGTATAAATGAAATCTACACATTATGAATTTCAGTACACCCGTACAATCTATTTATACCTTGGATTCTTCTTGAGGTTGGCCCAGAGACACAGTGTAATGTTGTCATCTTTGACCACAGTCTGCATGTTGCCTGTCTCCGTGTCAATGTTCGCATTGGCCCTCTGTGAGAAGGGAGACACACAGAAAATTAGGAACGGTCACACAAAATTATATTGGACCCTACAAAATACTAAAAGCAACCCTGACTCTTGTACCTTGAGGGCGTCCTCAGTGGTGAGGATGTGTTTAGCATGGACCAGCTCCTGCAAATTTATAATAGCCTCCTGATACTTGAGGCTTTCTTGTGGATTTGTAGCTTCTCTGAGTAGAACTTCCAGCTCCTCGATCAGCTATAAGAGAAAACAAAGTTTAAATAAAGTGAACAGGTCATACTTTAATATATCAAAACAGATAACTTTCTTAATTGATCATTATAACTGAAGTCAATTTACTCTGCATTGATTTATCCACTAAATGTTTACACACGTACACAAATCCACATTAAATACACACCTGTAGAGCGACCTTACACTGCTTGAGCACGAGTGCGATGTTAATTTCTGGGTCATCTCTCCATAGACTGATGTACCTGTTAACATCCTGCTGTACTGTCGGGTCTGGGGTATCATCAGACTGCATGTATTTCTCCCACTGGACACAAACAGACACAAATATCAGCCAGGGGAAATCTGCTAGTGTGATGCTCTGAGGGGAAGATTAGATGGACTGATGAGGTGAGTGCGACTTTTGTTGTTGATTCTGTCAGAATAGGCACAGGACAATCTGATCATCAGTAATGTGTCAGACATCCTGTATCTTCTCCCTCTTGCTAAATGGCTGACACAGACAAGAACAAAACACCTTGACTTTCTCCTCAGCATCAGTTTTCCATTTGGTTACTGCAGTATGATTGTCCTCCAGGAGGTGGCGGAGTTCGTTCAGCTCATCTTCTCTGCGATCTAGGTCCTGTCAGCAGAAGACAGAAGACAGACACTGGACAGCTTTTCTTAGACTGAATTTATCCTAAAAAAAATCAGCTATTGCACACTCCATAGTATCATTTACATCACAGTCATTAGACACGACTGACATGGTATTATATTCCATCAGGGCATATTACCCTTAGCTCGAGTATTTCTAGCTCCTTCTCCTTTCTCTCTCTTTCCAGTCTTTCCTGCTCTTCTTTCTCCGCTTGGACCCTCACTTCCTCTATAAAGCAAAAGCACACATCATCATCATCATCATCAGTTTCCTGCAGACTTTCATATCAACCAGTACATCATTTCACCCCAGTTTTTGGTGAGAGACAAACATGTGGATTACCCTCCTCTCGCAGCCTTCTCTCCTCATCTTCTTGCTGCAGCTTCGCCTTTTGAGCCTTGTTTAGCTTAGGTCCCTTTTTGGATGACTTCAAACCAGAAAAACAAAAAATCAGTCTTTCACAAGGGCAGCTCACTACTACTACATGTACAGCTGGAAAAGGGTACATTACTGAGAGGAAGATTGGGTAAATGACAATCATAGCAGGGTGGTAAGCACTATGCCTGACTGCATTTATCTATAACATATTTATGATGATCATGTGGAATGAACATTATACATGTGCTGACTGACTTCTGCTCATACCGTTGCTTTCTTGGGCGCCTATTACTCACAGGAGAAAACACAGAGAGAACATTTAAAACGGTTCAAGGCACAGGGTAAAGAAACTATTGGTGAGAAAGAGCATCAAAAGTTAGGAATCTACCTGCTAATGTGAAAGCTACGCTGACATTTATCATAGCATTGCATAATAATAATAATAATAATACATTTATTTCATAGGCGCCTTTTTGACAGCTTACAATAAATGAGAGTAGACAGCAAATAACAGAAACAAACAAAAAGTATATCAAACATTAAAAACAGGTTAAAGCAGGACAATGCAATTGAATCAATTGAAGATGGAAAAGACTATTTTAAACAGGTTGGGTTTTAAGTGCAGACTTGAATTGTGAGAGTGAGTTGATGTTACTTATTGAAACAATGGATTATAGTTCAATATGACACCGTTTGAGGCCAGACAGGGAAAGTTTATTGGAGAAAAGTGTAAAAAAAAAAAACTCACCATGCTGAAACGGCTGTGTAGCGTCCAGGTAACCATGGAAACTCTTTACGCATGCGCGGTCGCTTGTTTTTATTTGCGACGTAATGAAACGACATACGGCTGTGTGTAACGCTAATGCTGGGCTGGTCAGAGGGCGGACAAAGGAGAGGAGACGTGTCTTTAACATATCACCGCTTAAATATACCTTCAACAACACGACTCGTGTAAATATGAACTCGCTGTTGTTCTCTGGTGTCTCTTCGTGTAATAAATGCTAACAAACGTGCTAAATGTTTGACGTTACATGTCGCAGCTGTGTCTCTGTCTGCTGCTGTCTCTGTCTCTAATGTGTCTGTGTGTTATTCGTGTGGTTTCAGGAGGGTCAAAGGTCACCTCGTTTCTGACATGGCCAACCCTTTACGGGGTGAGGTCATCAGGCTTTACAAAAATGTAAGTGATGCACACCTTATACACACACACACACACACACACACACACACACACACACACAGTTGTGTCCTGTCCTGATTTTTTAATATGTCTCTCATCCTTTCCAAAAAAGCTGCTGTATCTCGGCCGTGAGTACCCTCAGGGATCAGCTTATTTCAGAGAGCGCCTCAAGTCAGCTTTCATGAAGAATAAAGACGTGACAGACCCCGAGAAGATCAAGAAGCTGGTGGCCCGGGGAGACTTTGTCATCAAGGAGCTGGAGGCTCTTTATTTCCTCAGGAAATATCGAGCCATGAAGAAGAGGTATTATGAACCGGAAAAATAAATCACACCCATAAACAGCCCCAGATGATCCTTCTGAAACAGACCACCAAGTGTCAGTATGTATTATGATATTAGGCAGCAGTATTAATGAGATGAAAACACACACAACAGTTGCTTTTATACAAAAACAAATAGACTTTTCCTCTGCCATCTGTAAGAAGTGCCAGATCACGAACGTCCCTTTTTTAATCTAAAAGGTGCACCTTAAAGCTAGTGTTTTTAAATCACAAATACTGTACATATGTTAATATATCATGTTGCCCTCCAGAAGTAAGAATCAACACGTCCTCAGTCGAGTTTAACGTCCACGTTGAATAGGTCCGATCATGACTGTTAGGGTCAGGGTTCATAGGTAAGACGGTCTGCACCTGCTCTTAAATAAATCAGACTGACTGGATCATGTTGTACAATGTGTTTCGTATTTCAGTGTATATATCTGTAAATACATGGTCAAACTGAGTGAATGTACGTGACTATGTATCAGAACGATATTTTAAAACAGTGATGTCTCATAATAAATGAATCAAAAAACACAGCAGTGAACTGTGCTGCCTTTTTGTAGTTCCACCTTTTTTCTCCTTGATTTCTGTAACGTCAAGGCTTTCTGTCGGTCTCATGACCCGAAGTGGGAAACACTCACAGCAGATGTCAGCATTTATGAATATTATTTTTACTTTTTATGTTGTTGCAGCACTTTGACTTTAAGGAAGTCAGAATAAGCGTTATTTATCTGTAAACATGTTTCCCACTCGTAGCTGTTATAGTTTCTTATCACAGGGCTGGCACATATACACAGACAAACATTCACGCTCACGTTCATACCTTCAGACAGTTTAGATGAACCTGACCTGCATGCCTTAAGACTGTGGGAGGAGACAAACACGAGGAAAACATGCAAACTCCACACAGAAATGCCTCGTCTGGAAGGTACATTTAAACATAGACTGCAGTGATAGTTTACATTGTAACAAATTGACATTGCTCGTATTAGACTTTAGAAAAACTTGATTTAATCCAGAAATTATATTACAAACATTAGACACAACAGTTAAATTTCATGAGGGAATACTGCTTTTCGTTATGTCCAGCTCTATGTCGCAGAAAGCGGGGTTAGTGCTGCCAAATTTCTTCTCTCTGTCCCTTGTCAGGTCAAGCTTTCCTGTTCGTCTCATGACCTTTAAAAGTGAAGCGCACAAAGCAGAGAATCAGCGGCTGTTGTTAGTATTAAACATTTGTAATAGTTTCACTGCTGCAGCACTTACTCTGTCTTTGAAAAATTTGACGAGGTGATAAAGAGCTGTGTCTTCTTTCATTAACGTAAGCCTTGACTCCACCTTCAGCTTCCAGCCTCCTGAAATTTACATTAAGAGTGCATCAAGGTTATTACAAAACAGTAGGTTAGCAAGATCGTATTCTGTGTACAGACAAATGTCAATTATGCAACAAAATGTCTGTGATTTACCTGTAAACAGGCTGACTAATAGTCCCACACTGATCGCTATTATTGTTCCAATAGGACTGAAGTAAAGGTAGGAAAGAGAGTACCAGTTATCTGCCAGCAGAGGCCTGGAGGTGGGAAAAAAATAGTACATGTTCAGAAAATATGACACCATTTTGCGTCCTTCTAGGTAAACACTACCCTTACCTGGACAGAGGATGGCAAATAATATCAGACCAGTAATAAGTTACACACTTACTTGACATCAATGCTCTGTACTGGGCCTGTGGTGATGGAGGTTGGCTGTGTTGACAGAGCAGTGGAGGTCCAGTTTAGGCTTTCTGTAGTAGTGAAGTTACAGCCCTCAGTGGCCAGTGACAGAGGTCTGATCATTGCAGGAGGGGGAGGGTATATCTGGGCTCCGATGCCCACCCAGAGTGACACAACCAACCCTGACACAAGGCCTGACAACGCTCCCTAGAAGACATTTGGATCAATTAAAATGTCCTTTTCAGAGGAAAATGTGAATGTGAGAAAGCGCTGATGATGTATAATGTGAGGAGTTGTGCTGCTAATCTATATAAATCAGATTATTGCTGTTCTTTTTAATATTAGCGTGGGTTACTGAAATCACAATAACAACAAAAAACAGTTACATGTGGACAAGCTTACTTTGCTGTTGGCAAACGGGCAGAGGATACCCAGTGTGAACAGGCCAAGTAAAGGACCTCCAATGACTCCAAATATACTGACAGCTGCCTGTATAAAGAAGCAAACGACACTTAAATTGCAAGGTTCCCCCCTTTTAAAACGACTGCTAAAGGCTACAACCCCTCTTTTGTTTTGTTTAACCACAGATTATAGAGCTTGTGCACTAACAGATCCACTCCACCTGCAGGATGCCTCCCATGAGTGAAGCCAGTCCAGCCATTCCAATACATAAAACCCCATATATGAGACCTGAAAACAACATTGGGGAAGAATTTCAACTTTTAATCCTTAATTAATGGTGCTAGTGTTCAACAATCAACTCATTTAGCTTGAATACTGTGAACACAGTCTACTCACTCAGTCCTTTTGAGGTCCAGGACAGGTGTATCTCAGACATGTTTGTGTACGGTTTGATCAGGTCCTCCACTGTCACTGCTGCCAGTGCATTGATGCTGGAAGACACTGTGCTGAGGTTGAAATGACAATAAAATCACACATTATACATACTAAAAACCCTTTCAAATCTCAGTGTGTGACTTGAACCCGTTGATAAAATAACGATAATGTCGAGTCCTGTATTAACCTTAAAGATCCACTATATGCAGCTGCAACAAAAAGTCCAGGAACGCCAGGATAGTCCTTTAAGATGTCCATCACCAAATATGGCATCAACTAGAGAGAAAGGGATTAACATATGTGATCAGGAGGGTTGGAGTCTCGTTTCCTCATGTGTGTATGTATGTTTTGTCAAGACATTGACCATCAGCCTTGCATCTCTCCGTCATACCTGATCAGGAGCAGAAACCAGTCCAGCGGTCCACGGGTCACAGTTCTTATAAACTGAGAAGAGACACATTCCTGCGAACACTGAGCACAGTAAGATGGACAACAGGCCTAACAGGTTGATGTACAGAGATCTGGAAAAAGGAAGAAAGACACAGCTGGAATAAAACACCTGTCTTACTTCTTCTGGACACAGAGGACGTATTATACCCTTCCCCAGGAAGGCAGAAATGTTTGTTGGTTAGAATGGCAGAACAAGATTCGGCCCTCACTTTTATCCCCAAAATCCCTCAAAAACAAAGGTGGGCAGACCCTGAAATGCAATCAAAGGAGCAAATATTGCCATGGTTTATACCCTATCACGTAAATGTCTCAGGACTCACAGTCTTGCATGAGTGATGCTCTTGCAGGCGATGTATCTCTGAACCTGGGCCTGGTTGATCCCATAGATACTGACCCAGACAAATGTCCCTCCGATGGTTACGGTCCAAAAAGTGTGTCTTCTCAGAGGGTTTGTGTCAAAGCTTGTGAGACAGAAAAAGATGGCAAACTTGAAAACTTAAAGGTAAATGTTTTTGCCATAAATTATTCATCAGTCTCCAAGTTCAGGGGCTTGTCCCTCGAACAAACACCATTCTCAAAGATGTGTTCCTTTAACATATTGAAAGTAAGGCTGAGAGGCTTACATAGACCAAAAGTAATGGTGTATGTACAGTAGGAGGTCGTTTTGAGCGTTCTATAGTTGGTGGATTAAACTTGAATTCAACTTTTCAGCACCATGGAGAGAGACAGGCCATAAACAAAGAGTTTCTCAAAGAAAAAAACACTATGTACTAGTATGGTGTATTAATGTTCACATCTAGTCTCAGAGGTCCTCACTCACACAAGGTGGTTCAAAGTCTGATAAAGAAGGAAAGAAAGTATCACACATTCATACAGGCCTTGCCCTGCCCCTGGTTTAACCTGGGCAAAGTTAAGTTATTTCTGGGAAGTCCTCCCATAATAAGGAATCTGACCCTTATCTTAGCCTCAAAGATTATCAACAAAAACTCCTCACAGAAACTTCTTCATTATGAAGAAAATGCTAGTTACAGCTGACCCTTCTAACAGGTCACAACTGCAGGATAAGGCAAGCCGTAAACTGTAGTCACTTTGCGGAAATCAAAATACAAAATATAATAAAAAGTGTAATGGATAAACACAAACACTACTGTACATTGTCTGCAGAGAGTTAAGTTTGTGCTTCACTCCATTAAATATATTCATTCAACTCTGAAATATACTCACTCCCAAATGTTGAGTCTGCCTCCTTGTTGTGAATCAGAAATAATTGGTAAGACTCCACCTTGTAAGACCACAGATCTGATGATGACAGACAGGAAGCCTGCAAGCATGACACCAAGCTGGAGGAGGACATTTTGATCATTTAAGGTTTCTAACATAATCTCCTTATTAGTTCTGATGTCACCGGTTTATTGCACTTAAACTATTGTACATAGATAAGACACATAGGTCACATTTTGTTTTGTCAGCTGTTGTGTATGACACAGTACCAACCACACAAAGGTATGACACACGCACTGTAATCCATGACATGACAAGCCAGTTTAACTCTGAATTCCCTCACAAATCTGAAGAATTAGTGCCTACCTGAAACACATCTGTCCACACCACTGCCTTCAAACCACCCTGTGACAGTGTAGACCACAAACAGGTGTTTTGACCAGGGAAAACACTCAATTAAGGTAAGTTAATACTGACCTTAAATATGTCAAGTATTATATTGCATATTAGTTTGCGCACAGCAGATTCCAGATTTTGTTACGTACCATTGTACAGTAAAAGGTACAGACCACGCCTGTGGAAATAACTGCACCCCATAGATCCATACCAGTTACTGCAGAGAGAGGGAGAGTTTCAGACATACTCGACAGAGCAAAACCAAGCAGCTTTAAGTGCCCTTACACAGGAATGTTTCATTGACCTGACCACCGTGGACTGAAAACAGCATACCTTGGTTTAAAGCTAGAGCTGGGGCATAGATGACGATTCCAGTGTAGAGGATCTGTGACAGACACAGTGAATTAATACAGACATAAACGAGGTGTCAGAATTGCTGTTGTGCCCTTAGTGGTCAAAGCCCCGTCATTATGTGTTGACCTGCTTCTTACTCACTGTCTGTACAATGAAGAGCACAGTTCCCACCAGACGTGTTGCTCTGTTGAAACGCAGCTCCAGATACTTGGCAGACACATAACAGAAAAGCGATACGAATTAGTCATAATTAAGTTCTAATAATTTATTATCACATATTGACCACTGGCCTTGCTTTATGCAAAACTTAAACACACTTTAAAATCTTTCTACAATACAACTTACAACTTAGAAAATACAGTTTCCTATAAAAAATCAGTTGATAGTACAATAGATGAAGCAAAATGGGAAACTTTAATATAAAACAAAACACAAAACTTTACGCCAAGCCTGCAGTTTAATCTATACAGCAGCCTGCAGCCCTGTACTCCCTTTGCCACAAACGTGTGCTGGTGTAGAACCACCAGCAAACAAATGCAATCTATGTGTAACAGCTATGAGCCAGCTTTCCCAGACCCATGTCCTCTTATCTTTACCTGACTCTATTTCAACACACCTTTTGGAGCCCCTACTGCTGTTTTCACAGTAAGACAATAGCAGCGTTGATCAGTTTCTCTGGTATTTCACAGGTACATAGAACACACAAGTAACTAATCTAAAAACCAAACCACACTCACCTCATATGTGCTGGTGATTGCCAGCCTGTAAAATACTGGAAGAAAGACCTCAGATGTGACCAACATTGTCAATACATAGGAAAGACTGTAAAATCCAATACTGGCTCCATAACGGTATACCTACAGAGGGATGATATAAATTACCACTAGTAATGTTTTCTGTGATTTTGGCAAAATTACCTAGTTATCTCATTTATTTTTTCTATGCACAAATTGCAATTATATTTTCTGTAAATGAAATGAATAATTTAAAATTTTCTCCATGAGTTACATTTTTAGTTTAACTTACCTCGGCTGGATTGGACAGCACTGTGATGGCTGACATAAAGCTGGCGGTCAGTGACAGAGAGACAGGCAGGGCTGTCAGTCTTCGACCCCCCATTAGGAAGTCTCCCGAGTTTCTCTGACCCCTGTCGGCCCAGGCATAGTAGACCCCAACTGCAGCGGACACCATGAGCATGAAAGCAAACACCAAATAGTCTGCTATCACAAAGGAGCCAGACACCAGAGAATCTCCTGACATGTTGGTGGAAGTCAGATCAAAACTAAAAATTCTTCAAACTGTGCAATGGATTTTGCACTCAGAGGAAAAACAGATAGTCCTGTATGAACTGAATGAAGAAGTCCTGATACATCACCTCCTGACTCTGACGAAGCTGAGCGCAGCAGCACAGACCAAAACCTTTTATGTGTGTGTGGGTGTGTGTGTGTGTGTGTGATGTGTGCGTGTGTGTGAGAAAGAGAGAGAGGAGGGGGGCAGGTACATGTGAAGTCAACAGGCGAGGCGAACCTGACCACAAGATAAAAGCTATCATCAGTCCAGACCTTCACACACACACACACGCACACGCACACACACCATGTTTTGCCCTCTAGTTTAAATATTATTCAAATGAAGGACTTTTTAATGAAACAATAAATATATATCTACCACATGTTAATCATACATCCAGACATGTTGCAATGTGTCAATCCATGGCCTACAAAAAACACTTCTATATAAATTCCCTCCATATCTGTGATATCAGTTCAGTTCCCACTCTGTGAACAGTTTAAATATTTTTATGAAGCTCTTTTGAGAGTTCTTATCTTCCTAGTTTTCCCTATCTTTGCAATATGACCACTTTTTATACTTCCTTGTACACTTACAAAAGATGTACTAAGTTGAGTGATTTCAGGCAATATGAATAAACTGGAACAAATAAATGGAAAAAACAGCAGAGATGAGCAAATTTCTCATATGTCTACCAACTGACTCATTTTCTTTAAATGTAGTTTTAGTTACACTTGTTATAAAAATTAGGGTTACACAGTTAGTTAGATGTTTTAACTGGCTGGAAACACCCCCAGCATTCCCCTGCACATCACCTCCCCATCTGCCCCCCCTCCTCACCTCCTCCCACTGAGGACACAAACATGAACCACCCAACGGTGACTACAGGCCAGGTAAAGAGGCAGCTGGAAAGACTGAACCAGCGAAAGGCAGCAGGCCCTGATGGCATCACTCCTATGATCCTGAAGACCTGTGCTAGCCAGCTGTCTCCTGTACTGAGACATCTGTTCAACCTGAGCCTGAGTCAGGAGAAGATCCCAAAGCTGTGGAAGACGTCCTGCCTGGTTCCAAGCCCCAAGAAGCCGAGGCCATCCGAACCAGCGGACTATAGACCAATCGCCCTCACATCCCATGTGATGAAAGTCCTGGAGAGACTGGTCCTAGCCCAGCTGAGGCCACATGTGAGGACGTTTCTGGACCCCCTGCAGTTTGCCTATCAGCCCCATTTAGGAGTCGATGACGCCGTCATTTACCTGCTGCAACGAGCCCATATGCATCTGGATGGTGGGGGAGGCACAGTGAGGATCACATTCTTTGATTTCTCCAGTGCTTTCAACACCATTCAGCCTCTGCTACTGGGTGAGAAGCTGCGGGTGATGGGTGTTGACGACGCAGTGATCTCCTGGATTACTGACTACTTGACAGGCCAGCCACAGTTTGTCCGTCTGGGCAGTGGGCTGTCTGATGTGGGGGTCAGTGATACAGGAGCTCCACAGGGGACTGTGCTTTCTCCCTTCCTCTTCACCTTATACACCACCGACTTTAAGCACAACTCTGAGTCATGTCACCTGCAGAAGTTCTCTGATGACTCAGCTGTTGTCGGGTGTATAGGAGATGGAGAGGAGGGGGAGTACAGGACACTGATAGACAGATTTGTAGAGTGGTCCGAACAGAACCACCTGAGGCTGAACATCAACAAGACCAGAGAGATGGTGATCGACTTCAGGAGGAAGAAGACGCCTTCACAGCCACTAAGGATCAGAGGAGAGGTGGTGGAGGACTACAAATACCTCGGAGTGGTGATCGATAACAGACTGGACTGGAAATCTAACACCGAGGCTGTGTACAAGAAGGGGATGAGCAGACTCTACTTCCTGAGGAAGCTGAGATCCTTCAACGTGTGCAGCAAGATGTTGGAGATCTTCTACCAGTATGTTGTTGACAGTGCAATATTCTTTGCTGTTGTTTGTTGGGGCAGCAGCATTAGAGCCAGCGACACCAACAGACTTGAAAAGATCATCAAGAAGGCTGGCTCTGTTCTTGGACTGAGACTGGAGTCTCTCGAGACTGTGGTGGAGAGGAGGACACTGAATAAACTGTTCTCCATTATGGACAATGAACAGCATCCTCTCCACTACACAGTGGACAGACAGCGGAGCACCTTCTCCCACAGGCTGCTACAGCTCTGCTGTCGAAGGGACAGCTAATATAACAAACAAACTAACAAAAACTAAGTCATAATCTACAATCTACAGTCACCTCACATTTCTCCCTACTTTGTACATATCAACACTGCCAACTTGCAACTTGCTGTATATACCTTTGTACCGATATCTGTCTATCTATCTATCTATCTATCTATCTATCTATCTATCTATCTATCTATCTATCTATCTATCTATCTATCTATCTAACTTATACAATGTTTGTTCCTATTTATTATTTGTCCTTAGGGCACTTCCCTTTATTGATGTTTTACTCAGACTGGCAGGGTAAGGTAAAGTTCAGGTTAATGTATAAATAGAGGGATTTGAGAACAGAATGAGTCAGGGACAGGTCAGCAGGTCAGAGAGATGATATCAAGATTGGTGATATGTTGAAGAAAGCTGTTTAAATGCATTATATGCAAATTGACTGTTAACAATTTACAGGGGTTGACACAGCCCATCTTCAGGAAAATGTATAAGAACCAACTGTTAACGCTCCTCTGGGAGCCTTTTTCTCTGTAACCCCTTTAGGAGGTTGCACTGTGAAACGCTCCTCTTGTACAAGAACAATAAATTCAACTTAAACTTTGATGCTTTGAATTCGATCCTCCTTATTTAAGGGTTTTTCTTTAAAATTCCCGTAACAACACTGACTATCGTCTGTGCGCTGTCTAAATCACAGGAGATGTCATACAAATATTAGCATGTATTGTTAGTGACTAAAAATTAGTGGCTAGCATTGACGTGCTAGCACGTTAGCATTAGTATGTTAGCATTAACATGTTAACAAGTAGCATGTATTCTTAGTGTCTAAAAAATAGTGGCTATCACTGACGTGCTAGCCCACCTGTTAATTAACATTAGCATGTTAGCATTAGCATGTTAACATTAGCATGTTAGCAAGTAGCATGTATTTAATTCCTAGTTAGCATTTGCACTAATTTTAACATTGGCCGCTAATGTTAGCAGTTAGCATGTCTAACGCACTAGCTGCTCTGCTGTCTCTGTCGGCCATTTTAGACAAACAAGTTCAAATTAACTGCTAAAATGGCCGCCACTGGGCTTCTGCGTGCCTGCTCTAATCAGCAGAGCAGTTACTGCACCTGTTGTCAGTTGGAACATCAGTTGGGAATGCTGACAGAGACAGAGAGAAAATGCTGAGACCACCCCTCGAAGAGGAGGGATCTCTAGCCAAACCGTATTTCCAATCAATGAACCGGCTTAACTTTGAACATGCTGAGCCCTTCCTGAATGTCTACATAGTTGTTTTGTGTCGATAAGTGAAGAAATGTGCCCTTTACAGCAATTCAGAGAAACGTTACTTCTGCTTTCCTCCAGAAAATTTCCCGCCTTTTAACATGGCAGTCTATGAGGCTGTGGGTGGGGGTTGCTGCCGCATCTTTGCGTCTCCCGCCAAAACGATATATCTGACAGTTTTAGCAGCCGAATGTGAGTGAGACGACAAATGTTCCTACGTTTCTATGTATAAATCGTGTCTGTAGTGGGGCATTTCAGGCCATGGTAGTCGAATACGTTTTATTTTTTCACTGATTTTTCTCTCTGCTCCTCACTCTAGCTGATGATGTCATCCACTGTAGCACAAACATAGACACCGATTATAGACCCAGAAATTTGACTAAAAACCTGCACAACTTTGAGCCTTGGTAGTTTAAAAACGGTAAAAGCTGTCGATGAGTGACGTGAATCACTGAAGAGAAGGCAAGCATACCTACGTTTTAAAGTTTAAATGAAGTCTCTTGGTGAAAGTATGCCAGAGCAGTCCATTGTTGAAAATGTCTGTTGAAATGTATTTCTTTTCGGGCTTTCCCATTCATTCCCTATGAGAAATTTATCGCAGTTTTTTTCTTATTAGTTACTACTACTACGAGTGTCGTTCAAAACTTGCAAAACAACTTGTTTCTTTTATTGCAAAACAAGTTTTGAATAACCCGTAACCCACTTGTCTTTTCTCTAAATACGGTGAAAAACATTTTTTGTTTTGTTAATTTCTCGTATTTAAAGCTCTGCCTAGCAAAGAGAAACGAAGCCGGAAGCAGGGAGACGTGAAGCCTCTGACGAAGGCGGAAGTGAGGGCGGCACTTCTCCCGCCTCTTCGCTCCTCTTCGCACCACGCGGAGTTAAAAAATCAATCCCATAATGCTTTGCACAACATGTCTGCGCCCTGCCGTCGGCGTGTGTGTAAACAGTTGTAGTCAACGTGAGACACAAGTTGTAGTTTTCATGAATGAACCCGATCAACCGACGGCCGTTGGAATACAGTTCATCTCTTTACAGGCGACGAGGCAAAGATGAAGATCAAATCCAAGTCTTCGTATCACAAATCTGAGAACACCTACAGGGTAACACACCGCAGCGTGATGCTGACAGAGACACAGGGACAGTGTTAAACACACAGTCGTATGAGCGTAGTAACAGAAGTTTTTATGTGCAGCTTCTGCCCAAGAAAGTACAGGCATTCATTGTTAATGTCACTCAGACAGCACAGACATGAAATCCCTGATGCAGTTGTTATTACAATGTCGATGGTTGTCCCTCAGCTCTGGCAGCTGATGAACTCTTCTGCTGTGTCTCTTTCAGTTTCTCACCTTTGCTGAAAGACTTGCCAATGTCAACATCGATGTCATCCATCGCATTGACAGGACTGGATCTTACGCAGAGGTTTGTGCACACACAGATGTTGAGTATCATTTTTTTTTTAAGGTTCCCAGCTGATAATGACATGTGTGTCTCTTTGTGCAGGAAGTAGAAACGTACTTCTCAGAGGGACTGACAAAATGGAGAGACCTCAACTTGACAGAGCATTTCAGTATGTATATGCATCATTTGCTTATAGTAAGTGTTATTACATGTTATGAACAGAACTAAATGAACTTATCCTCCACAGCTACATTTCTGAAAGAGGTGTCCAGCAAAAGCCAGTCATTCAACCTGCTGGTTTTCCATCAGAAGTCGATAGTGGAGAGTCTGAAGACGCACCTGAGCGTCAAAGACAGTCTGGCCTATCAGCCGCTGCTGGAGTAAGTTGTCTCTGTTGTTCCGCTTGTGTTTACGAGAGGTGCAAAATAGTTCCAAGTCATGCAGGTGATACTAGCTGTAGTTTCCAGTCAGCAACTCCTCTTTTCCTTCTTCCAGCCTCGTGGTGCAGCTCGCCAGAGACCTGCAGACCGACTTCTACCCGCACTTCCCTGACTTCTTCATTCTGATCACCTCGCTGCTGGAGACCAAAGACACAGAGGTGCTGGAGTGGGCTTTCACCTGTCTCTCTTACCTCTACAAGTACCTGTGGAGGCTCATGGTGAAGGACATGAGCAACATCTACAGGTGAGAAATAAGACGAGAGAGAACTTTTCCAAGTGAATCTGTTTATCAATGATGGTGGAAATGAATAACTTCTTTCTGTGCGTAGTTTGTACAGCACGCTGCTGGAACACAAGAAGGAGCACATCCGCAATTTTGCAGCAGAGAGCTTCTCTTTCTTGATGAGAAAGGTGAGCAGACGTCTCTTCCTTCTCTTGTTTTGTGCTTTTTTTTATTTATTTATTTATTTATTTTTTAAAGGTAATGATGAAATGACGTCTCATGTGTCACATAGGTTCCAGATCTTGAGGCCCTGCTGAGTTATGTGTTCTCAGATCTGCAACAGCACCCCGACAAGGCAGAGGGAGCGGGTCAGCTGTTGTTTGAAATGTGCAAAGGAGTCAGAAACATGTTTCACTCCTGCGCTGCAAATGTGAGTTTCTACGCACTAAAAACGCTTTGCAGAATGCCATGTGTGGCACATAGTGTTACATGTTAAGTAGAGTTAAAGTTGATGAACTGGTTTGATGTGATCCGGGTTTTCTGTTTCTCTCCAGGCTTTCCCTATAGCTTTGCGTAAGCTCGGACCCACAACCAGCCCAGGAGTCTCTCTGCCGTGGGACACAGTTAAGGATGCTCTGGATCACATGGCCCAGGCAGCAGCCAATCACGTCGACAGAGAACACCTCCTGGTTTTGTGGGAGTCCTTACAGGTGGGCTAGATGTCCGACTTCTTTCACTTTCTGTCAGAATGGACAAAAACCCTTCCCAGGCAGTTGGGTTTTCGCCACCTTGTGTCTGATGGTGGTGTTTCCCCATGTGCAGGTCAGTGTGGTGGAGGTCCTGGGTGTCATGGAGGCAAAAGGAGAAGAAGCAGACCAGGCAACAGAGCAGCTGGAGAGGCTGCTGTTCATTCTCCACACGCTGGTGTCTCACCGGGATGGAGCCAAGATCACCAAGCCGGAGGCTGTCTGCCAGGTAGGAGGAGAACACCAACCTCCCCTTGGATTCACAGTGACGTGTCTTCTTAGTGTTTCTGACATCTTATTTTCTCCTGCGAACAGGCGGTGTTGCGGCTGACTCAGAGCTCGTCTCTGTCGGCTTCATGTTCCCGTCTACTCCTCCAGATCACCTCCTCTCTGCTCCTCGGGGAGAACGTCACTCTGTCCAACGCACTCATCCAGGAGACAGTCCAGAAGGTGTGTGTTTGTGTTAAACAGGAAAAAGGAACAAGACATCTGTTTGTTCGAGAGTTTTGTACATGTGCTGGGTGTTTGTGTGTCTACATGTGCCTCTCTGTTTCCTTCACAAGGTGTTTGGCAGCACAATGGGGCAAGACCTGATACTCGAGTTCACCAAGGAGATGTTCACCATGAAACAGTTTGAACAGGTAGAGTGACATATCCAGTATTTTCCTCTGCGTCTCTCTGTTTTCTCTCCATGACTCCCGAACACTAACTTTTCTCTCCATCCCTCTCCTTCAGCTCTTCCTCCCCACCCTATTGCGCTTCACCGCTGGGTTGTTCAGCTGTGGCGATCCCCTGTCTCGCCACTGTGGCCTGGATGCACTGGTCAGTCTGATCCTTGCCAAAGCCCCACCCCCCACAGACGGCTCCATGGCCTTTGAAACCTACCCGCTGCTCTTCACCGGACAGACCACAGGGTGAGCTAACTACAGTGCACATCAAATATTTTCTATTTTCTATATTAAATCCTCTTCTCCAAGAGGTAAACATGTTTTTCTCCTCCAGCAGAGTGTTTAGCAGTAAGGAGGCAGGTACAACGTCAGAGCAGCCTGCAGTGCCAGAGCTGGTGCTGTCTCTCATCAGATTTTCTGATGGGGAGAACCAGTCCATCACTGACCTGTCACTGCCCTGGGCCGCCCTGGTGCTTCTGCCACACCTCAGGTAACACACAGTGTAATCTGAAAAGCGTTCTCCTCACTAAATGTGTTAAAAATTTAGGAAAAAAATCCAATTTATTAAGATTTTGATAGGGAAAGTCAGAGAAAAATGTGATTATAAGTAATAGACACAGGAGATAAAATCCTCAATCAATACATAAAACAATACAATGAACATATACACATGGATAATTCTAAAAGTAATTTTGAAAAGCTGAGTTTTGAGTGTTTTGAACATAGACAGGTTGGTGCAGTTTCTGATTTGTTTGAGGAGAGAGTTCCTCACTCACACACATGCATTGCATAAATGCATAAATCATAAAAGGTGAGGCTGATGTATTATATTTATTGTAATCATCTGTTGCATTTATGTTTTTTATTTTTATCCTTCAGGCCTCTCTCTCCAGCGAGTGTCGTTCCTGCTGTGACTGCTCTCTTAAACCACCTCCTGCGTGAGATTGAGACAGACAAGCTGGGAAAAGGTTTGTTTTCTTTTTCTTATTTGACGCATAAATAACAACATGTTCGTGGCAATTAAAACATTATTTATTAGAGCTTAAATAAAAGTATTGATAGCAATCCTTCCAATTATAGTAATAGTAATAATAGATTAGTATTGGTACGATATGAAGTTAAAAATATCACATATTTTACATAACACATTTTCTTCACTTTGCACTTTAAATTGAATATATTTGGCTTTTCAGATAGTCTGTCAGACAAAACAACCTATTTGAACTTAATGGGCGCTTTAACATTTTATCGGCTCAGCGATTAGAACAGAGTTTTTGAACTGTGCATTAAGTTTTGTTCTTCTCGAGACTGACTGAAGCCCCTCTGTCCTGCCTCACTTCTCCACCCTCCAGCTGGTCTGTTTGTAGCGAGGCAGGCCATGAGCTGCCTCCTCACTCTGGACGGCTCTGCTGAGCTCCTCTCTCTGATCACCGTGGACAAGATCAACTCGATCTTACGGTACGCACTGCTGGTTTTGTTGCTCGCTGTCATGACGTGTCTTCAGCAGATAGTAAACGTCTGTCACTTCCACTGACCATCATGTTTATTCTGCTTACAGGAAGTTTCCCACAGACCTGTCTGCTCTGCTGCTCGGAGACCTGTACTACACCCGTCTGTCACTCAGTGGGGTTTCAGAGCATCTGTCCCACAATGCACTGCTGGAGCTCTACCAGATCCTGCATGCCAACCTCTCCTCCAACATCTCCAAGGTATGTCTGCAGCCACAAGGCTTAAACATAACGTTTTACAGAATGTTTTAAGAATAATGTGAACATTTTTAGCACCAGTGTCACCATGAATTGTTTTCTCTCTCAGATCCGCCTGCTGACTCTGAGGATTCTCTCTCAATTTGAGGCGGAGCTCCCTCCACAGGCCGAGGTACGGCTGCGATTGTCATCAAAACTCGATCAAATATAGGAAAATGATAAGTTCATGTGCTTATTTTTGTGTGTGTGTGTGTGTGTGCCCCTCTGTCCAGGGTGAGGAGAATGTGGAGGTGCAGCCGGTGTTTGCGGTTTGCCTGCAGGCTGAGCTGGTGCCGGCTTCAGTACAGGACTACAGGGAGAAGCTGCTTCACCTCCGGAAGCTGAGACACGACCTAGTGCAGCGCAGTCTGCCGCAGGGGCCGGCAGCCACCTTCCAGCAGGTACAGAGGAAACACTCCTGACTGTTGTTGCTTCTTCTTTTGATCATTTGGAAACTAGTGACACCATATTGATTGTTTATTCCTGTGATATGATTTCTAGATCATGATTTCTGGTCTTTCTTCCTTTAGGTGCCTCTGCGTTACCTCATCGCAATGCTGTTCATCAACTTCAGGCCACTTTGGGACGCTGTCATTGAACTTCTTGTGTGAGTATAAAATGAATTTAGCTGAAGTGAACACAGTTATGATGCTTTGAATTATTGATTCATTTACTTTTTGCCAGTTGTGAACATTTTTAAACATGCACAGTACCACCCATTGTTGGCTTTTTACCGCACTTTTGAACACGTTGATTCTAAATGAGGAATGCTCACGATATTAACAGAACCCATGCCAGAGGGATGGACAACAAGGATTTCTGGGGGGTCTACCATGAACATCTGGAGATGGTGGCGGGGCTGGCTGGTAAGGGCTGCCCGCTGTCGCATCATATTGTAATGAGTTACAAAGGAATTGTGACTAAAGTAGATCTTCCTCTCTGCGTCTCATAGAAAAAGAATTGCAGGAGGATGGCGAGGACGATGATGATGATGAGGAAGGGTTGGGCCTCGAGGGTGAGCCGGGCTGTGATGTTATTGAAAGCGGGGACGTGGGGGTGTTGTTCTTGGAGCAGCTTAAGTTGACCTCTGACCCCAACGAGAGGACAGACTTTCCCAACTTCCGCAGCCTGCTGTGGCGCTCCATGACCCAGTTTCCTGAAAGAGTAGAACCACGCAGCCGGGAACTTAGCCCTCTGCTGCTCAGGTTCATCAGGTCAGTATATATTTAGAGCAGACCCTTCTCCAGTATTAACTGAGATCTGTGCCAATAGACTGCAAGTATCCAGTCCTGATTTTTCCTCTCCTTTTCCTTTTTGTTGTCAGGAATGAGTTTTATCCTGCCGACCTGTTGGTGGCTCCTACTCAGGACTTAAGGAAGAAGAATGATGCTGCTCTGGAAGAATCTGGGATGGCTGTGGAGGAGGAGGAGGACAGAGATGAAGAGGAGCAGGAGGAAGAAAGAGGCAAACAACAGAGGAAGGCACTTCCAAGGAGAGCTGCTGCCAAGTAAGATATCAGAATCACTCATGTTGTTTCCACCTTGCATGTGATAATCATCACTAGTGTTGCTGCCCTGTAAGAACTAGATATCTGTTCCCTGTTTTTAGCTTTGTGGCAATGCATTCTTCAGCTGATCCAAGCCAAGTCTGTGGAGGGTTGGCTTGGTTCAACTCAGTACAGTATTAATCCCAGGTTTGGGCTCATAGTAGCTTGTAGTCTTCATGTTTAGGAAGTTCAGGAACTTATAGTTACATATAACTTATAGTGGAAAATATAGTGTTGAGATTGGGTCTTTGTCTTTGTAAAAAAATAGTTGTTACAATACTTGAATTTAGGGACCAATACTGTAGCAAATACTTTTTTTGTCTTACTTTGAGATATATAAACATGTTTTTCTACAGACCCTTTGGGCACTGGACTATACAGTAGCTTTGATTGTTTCTTTCTTTTCACATAATTGTAAACTCTGTGTTGGAATTGTCTTGTTTCTTACAGACAGCTGATTACCCATCTGAAGGTATTCGCCAAATTCAGCAACCCTCGATCTCTGTATCTGGAGAGCAGCCTCAGCGAGCTCTACAACGAGGTAATTCAAAGATTTCACGTACATATTCATATCTATAGACTATTCAGTGAGTTCTGTATGCTTTCTGTTTTTATGTATAAGGTATTTCAATAAGCATTAAACCAACATGATCTATTTCTCTCTGTTCCCAGTTGCTGTGCCATCAGGACCAGCAGATCCAGCGAGTGGCGCTGGAGTGTGTCCTCACCTACAAAGACCCTAACATAGTACCATACAAGTAAGAAAAGTACCATAACAACTTCAAGAGAAGTGCAGGAAGACAAATGTACAGTAATATTTCTCTTGAAGCAACAGTCTCCCATTCTTTGTCTTCCTCAATGGGGTCATTGTGAGCATCTTCGATAGGAATCAGAGCTCTCGTCCTCAAACCTCTATGGTTACAGGCGGAGGAATGTTAACTTCCACCTCCGTGCTGACTCTGCCTGACATCATGCCCTCTATTGTCTGTCATCAAGCTATCTGTTACTGTACCTGTACCTACCTGCAGACAGATGCGTACTTCCTGGGAGGTTTGCATTACATATGCGTGTGTGTGACTCTTTGTTCAGGATGAGGCCGTCACACTGACCTGGTTTCAGCTTTTTTTTTACGATGTTCATGATTCCATATCTTAGGATGTACAACACGGTCCTTCACATTCAGTTGATATGAGTTATTAACTTGATTATCAAATCCACATATAGCACCATTATGAGGCTATATAATGGACAGTTAGGAGTGTTTTTAACACAAATTCGAGTGTTTGCCCTGTCTTTGTAAATTAAACCTTTATAGACTGTAGATTCTACGCTTTGCGTTTTGACCTGTTTGTGTTTGTGTTTGTGTTTGTGTGTGTGTTCAGGGAGAATCTTGAGAAACTTCTGGACGACAAACACTTTAAAGAAGAGATTGTCCATTTCAACATTTCCGAGGAGACTGGAGTGGTTGATGCTTCACACAGAACCAAACTCATTCCACTGCTCATGAGGTACTGTGTGTGTGTGTGTGTGTGCACGTTTCTGTGTTGTCGTCTTTTCCATTTTGTATCTATATTTTGTATGTTTGTCGTCCTGACAATAAGAAGATACCACTATTTTGTATGTTTGTCGTCCTGACAATAAGAAGATACCACTCATGTCTGTTGGGTTAACCTTAGCGTAGCGTCTAAATTTCATATACATTTCCAATATCCAGCACGTCTATGACTCAGTAATTAATATGTTATAACTTATTGCTTAAGTCTGCACAAAAACCAAAGTGTAAAAACAACAACTTGTGCTTTTACTGGGAGTTACGCACCAGACTACCACTGGTTAGCTTAGCTTAGCATGAAGACTGAAAGCAGGGAGAGACGGCCTTGTTTCCAGCCTTTATGCTAAGCTAAGCTACCTGTTTAAGGGACAGGCAGGAGAGTAGCAGCAGTGTTCTCTCAGTGCAAGACAGTGAATACGTGTATTGTCAAACTGTTCCTTGAACTTGCTATGAACCACTTTCATAATTTTGGGAGTTTTTTTAATTAAAACTGTAAAATAACACAGCGTGGTTTATATGTTGGCTAATTAGTTCATAATTAAACTGCTTTCCGTCTGCAGGAAGGCAGCAGCATGCTTTTAAAAAAGAGGAATGTGCTTTTTGTCCCCAGCCAGTCTGTCTCCCGCACTTCCATTGTTGACCTTTTTGTTTTTATAATGTTGGTTCTGTGTTTGATTCATCCAGCAGTTTGCATGGAAGTTTACTCTGCCACTGGCTGCTTGATGCCAACATTTTCTACTCCTTTAGGAAGCTTCAGATGGCCCAGAGATGAATTACTTTGCCCCCAAGCTATCTGTTTAATATTAAAAAAAACAGAGGCCATTTGATTATTTTCTATTTTACTAGTTAATAATGTACCACAGCTTTACCAGAAGTAACCAACCCTTTGATTTGACCTCTCAGCCCTGTGTTTGCCCCTTCTTCCACAGGATCCTTTTTGGTCGCTTGCGCAGTAAAGCAGGCAGCAAGTTTCAGGGGAAAGCGAGTGCCGCCTCCCGGTCCTCCATTATTCTGCGTTTCCTGGCAGGTTGCCAGGCTGAAGAGCTGGGAATATTCATTGACCTGCTGCTGCAGCCTGTGTGCCATCACAGCCAAGGTCTGTACAAACGTCTGTGGTAGAAGATCCAAGATTTTCTCAGAATGCAAAGCTTAGTTTTTCTACCACGGTCGAAAATAATCTTTTTTTTTTATATTTATACTTTTATATTGATTCTTAATGTCTTAAATTATTCTTAAATTCTTAATTAGTCATTAAATTTCTGGTGACAAAGCAAAATAAAACAAAAAAGGAAAGAAAAATAATATATATACTTTGCTAACATGTGATTGGTGTTTGTCTTTATTTCTGCAGTTTTATAAATAGACTTCTATTCTGCATCTTATCTATTTTTTAAATTGGTGTATATGTTGGTCATGTCTCTGTATCTGTAACCCTTTGAAACTAATAAATATACAAACAACAAACATAAATCTTCTCCTTTGCCTGCATCCTCAGGTTCCTGCCTGGCAGCGGTGGACAGAGCAATAGCTGAGACAGATCTGTGTGCCGTCCTGCCGCTGGGCCGTCAGCACAGCCTGCTGAACATCATCAATGTGGTGATTCATAAATTGGGCCACCTCATCGACATCTACCTGCCCAAAGTGCTTCAAATACTGCTGTGTATCACCGCCTCTGTGTCCACCATCCTGGACAACAGGGACCAGGTAATCAGGACAGAGATTATTTGTTACTTTCTTAAATAGATTCTTTATTATACGATATAAATTACCAAGATAACTTCAGAGCATCCCAGAAGTAGTTTGATTGAATCGTGAAAAAAATTCATTGATTCTCAGTGTTGAGATCTTCTCCTGTTGTCATCAGCTGCGATCAGGTTGCATCAGTCCTCTGAAGAACCTGAGACGATTCGGCATCCTGAGGATCCAGGACTTTTTTGATGCCTTTGACTCGTACAGCTTCAGTCCAGATGAGCTGGACGCTGTCTTTCAGGCTGTGGTCTGGCCTCAGGTACATGTTGCAAACAACCTTTGTGTTTTTATGTGGGTTTTTATGATGTTTGGTGTTTTTTGTTTTTTGTCCATACAGTTCAAACTCAGAGGAGTTAAAATTTCTTTTTGTGCAGGTGTGTCGTCTGCCCACAGAGAGCACTTACTCCCCGACCCCTCTGCTGAAACTCATCCATGTGTGGTGTAAAAATGCCAGGTCAGAGTCCCATCACATGCTTATCAATCTACGAGAACATCTTCACCAGCTAATAGTAGCTTTCATCCAAGTTGAGTTAAATGCTGTCTGTCTGTCTGTCTCAGGTACTTCCCCCTCTTGGCCAAGCAGAGGACAAACCAGCCAGAGTGTGATGTTCTCCTCAATGTCTTCGCCCTCCTCTCAGCCAAGAAAGCTTCCCCAGTGACCATCGCCATGGTAATGGACATAGCTGAATCTCTAGCAACCACTGAAGACTTTGTCGCCTCAGAGGCGGAGACAGAGCTGAGCGTCAACGGCTGTGTGTTCCCAAAGCCACAAGAGGGCGCTGCAGGTTAGCAGAGTTTGCCTTTCATAAACATGTTGTCCTTAATATAGAAATATAGTTCCTAACTCTAGTTGGAGACTAAGTTAAATGTGCATGTTGTTGCATCTCCTCCAGACTCTTTAAGACAGGGCTCCAGACTGTTGCTGCCTCACATAACCACCCTGCTGCAGTACCTCAGCGGGGTTGTACGCAACACCGACAGACTCAAGAAGAAGAAGTTCAGGGCACAGGTGGCCAAAGAGCTCAACATCCTCTCCAAGTTAGTGTTTTATTTGGATGAGAGCATAGAGTTCATGCTCAAGATTTGTGTTCAAATAACCTGTAAGCCGTTTTTCTTTGTTTCATTAAACACTTTATTTTTGAATGTGTGACTTTTCCTCTGTCAGGGTCAGTCGATTTGTGAGCGACAAGGAGCAGAGCTCGATGCTCATCAGCCTGCTGCTGCCCTACCTCCAGAAAGCCCACAATCCTCAAGTAAGACTCGCAACTTTGTCTGCTCTATAAAAAAAAAACTGTTACGGTCCAAAGACCATAGTGTCATAGTGATCAAATCATTGAACTTGAACAGAGTCTTCAATGCTGTGTACCACCTCCAATTCTTTCAACTTCCCTAGATTTTGCTCTAGGTAAGGAGTTGGAATTTTCAAACATTGAGAGAAGCATATGCGCCTGTGAGGCCAAACTCAAGGCAAAAAATGTAGCTTGAGCCAAGTGAAAGGTGTTCTTTTTTAACTTGTACTTCATGCTGCCCTTGAATGACCTACTCTTTATTTCAGGAGACAGAAATCGACATCCTGGCCACAGTGCAGAACCTGCTGCGTCAGTGTGTGCAGCCCTCCGCCTTCCTGCGGCCGCTCAGCAAACTCTTCTCCATCATCCACAACAAGCTGCCCAGACAGGCCCTTACTAATGTCTTCCAGGTACAGCAGATAACTGAATACAATGTTCTGTTTACACATATACTGTAGATATACTGTATTAATGTGTGTGTGCGGCTCTGCTTTCAGACTCTGTCAGATCTGGAGCCTTCCCTCACGTACATCACTGATTTAGCGACAAAGGTAAGATCATTTATTACGTTCACGTTAAATACCATACTATTATTTTACACAGATGTTTTCTCGATCTATTAATCTACCTCTTTTCACCACAATAATCTCTCAACATTTAACACTTGGTTCATCACGTTATAAGTAAGACAGCACTTTGTTTCCTGCTTGCGTTTGTGCAGCTCAACGCATTTGACAGTCGACACTTGGATGAGATCTACTTCGACGTGCGTCTGACGGCTTTCCAAAAAGCCACCAAGCGAGTCAAAGAGATGACCACACTGGACTTGGACTACATCAGCACCATCATACACAACTGCTTCCACACTTTTGAGGTAAGCAGATGCATGATATAGATATGCTGTCTGCTGTCATCATATGTTTGACTCTCTTTCTCCCTCCTCTTGATGCAGATCGGCGACATGTCACTGGCAGACAACGCCACCTTGTGTCTGTCTGCGGTGATCACCCAGCTGACGGTGGTCAAGGCTGGAGAACAGCTCTACAAGGACATCATACAGCACACCATCCTGGATGCTGTACACAAGGGACTACGGAGCAAGACAGAGGTTAGCGACACACACCTTTCTTAAACACACTATCATGCTATAAATATGAAATCACTGAACTCAATATGTAGTCTCTTTCTCTACTCTACTAGAGTGTGCAGCATGAATACACCACTGTACTGGCCTGCCTCGTGAAGACCTTCCCCTCCAAGAAGGAGTTCAGAGACCTCGTGCAGCTCACTAACTACAATGACCTTGAGTCTGACTTCTTTGAGCACATGAAACACATCCAGGTAAGAGAAAAAAAACTCACTTCTCTATCTCCTTTCTCCCTTTTTATCCAATTGTCACACACCTATCCTCCAGAACTGACACACGCGTGCTGTTTTTTCTTTATGTTTTAGATCCACCGTCGAGGTCGCGCCCTCAGGAAATTGGCCAAGCAGCTGACCGAGGGTCAGGTGGTGATGACCCCTCGTTCTCTCCAGAACTACATCATGCCGTACGCCATGACCACGCTGCTCGATGAAAAGATGCTCAAGGTGACTCACGCACACACAAACTTAAATCGGAACGGTTTCATTTCAAAATAGACACATTCACATTTTGTTTATCTGTCTGACCGCTCCTCTCCTCACACACTACAGCATGAGAACATGATATCAGCATCAGTGGAGGTTGTGGGCGCAGTGTGTCGTAGGCTGACCTGGTCAAAGTACCTCTACTACCTGAAACACTTCGTCCACATCCTGCAGACAGCGCAGGCGGATCAGAAACTGGCTGTCAGGTGGGTTTGTCTGCATACAAATCATACTTATTATTTATTTTTAACCATCTAAATTAATGATATCTAGTAAATGATTTGTTAAAGAGTCATCATTCTTTCTTTTTCTCCCTAACTCCAGTTTGCTGGTCACAGTCCTGGAGGCTTTCCACTTTGACCATGAGACCCTCAGCAGAGAAATGGAGGCTGCCAAAGCCAGAGAGGGTGAGTGACCAATCACATTTCAAATCCTGTATTAAGTAGTTTTGCGTCCCTCAACATACTTTCAACAAACAATAATATAATAATAATTATACTTTATCAAGCTGGGAGTGTTGCGGTCGACGCAGATGATGAGGAGCAACTCGCAGCTGACGAATTGGACACAAGCGATGATGAGGAGACGATGGAGGTAGACAGTAAGACCGCTCCATCCGATGTTCCCATGGAAACAGACACCACCAGTGGAGAAAAGGATGTCGTCTCAAAGGAAGCAGTTGCCACTGGAGCCAAGGGGCCAGCAGCTCCTAAATCTGCCGCAATATCCAGCGGGCTGCCGCAGAGCAAAGAGGAGCTGGAGACTCTGATCAGCACCATTCACCAAACGGTTAATAACAGCGTGCTGCCACGTTTGCACAAGTGTCTCAATGCAAAGGTAAGATGCGCCGCACCACATCTTGGTTTGTTCAGAAAAACTTCAAACAGCCGTGTAACAGTGGAAACTTGTGTGTGACGTCTAGGTTAAGCGTGATGAAGAGCACAAGGCAGTGAAGTCGAAAGACGTCAAAGAAGAGGAGGTGGTGAGGGTACCTATAGCCTTCGCCATGGTCAAACTGATGCAGACTCTGCCTCCACACATCATGGAGGCCAACCTGCCTGGGTATGCAGTTCAGTGTGAATGCATGTTTCCAGAAAATCAGTGGTGAAGAAAGAAAGGTCTTGTCTGTTTTTTATTGTGTACACTGGAGCACTGAAGGAATTGTTTCATTCTCCTGGTTTGTATTTGTCATCCAGTATCCTGATCAAGGTGTGTGTGTTGCTGAGGAACCGCTTCCAGGAGATCCGTGACGTGGCGAGGGGAACTCTGGTGAAGATCATCGAGACTTTAGGCCGCAGGTACCTGCATTACCTGCTCAAAGAGATGCAGTCGGTCCTGGTCAAGGGCTACCAGGTATGAGTGCACACAGGGAGGCGATCATGCAAGCATACAAGCATACAGTTACATGTTACAAGTTACATGTTTGTGCACCCCTCTCTCCAGGTCCATGTGCTAACATTCACAGTATACCAGTTGTTGTCAGTCCTCCGTCCAACCCTGAAGAGCGGTGACTTGGACCCATGTATGAACATGCTCATCGATGTAAGACCATCTCACACTACAAATCCACCTTTAGACCAGTGTGTCAAATAATAAAGAAAGCCTAACAGTTGTGTATATGTTTATTTGTGTTGTTTGTTCTCTCTACCTTCTTCTCTGTCGGTCAGATCTTCAACAACGAGCTGTTCGGTGCTGTGGCTGAGGAGAAGGAGGTGAAGGGGATCGTCTCCAAGCTGATGGAGGCTCGACACAGCAAGAGCATGGACTCCTACGAGTTTCTGGCCCAGTTTTGCAGCAAGGAGAGCATCACCAAGTTCATATTGCCCCTGAAGGAGGTGAGCAGGGATTTCATGCAAAAAAATATATGAAAAAAAAAAGCTTAAATATACAAGAGTCCATATGTATTTAAACTCAGATGATGGTGTGTGTAAATCTTTCTTAAAAGAAAGACCAAAGTGACTTGACGTAATACATTAAATTTAACCTAACACGGGCCACTTTTCATTATTTTCATGTAAATAAATACAAAGCTTTACATTTTTTGTAGTTGGAAAGATAAGTTGTTTTCTTAAACTTCACATTTCTCTTCACTCCGCCTTAATTTCTAAGTTTTAAGTTTTTCATTTCCCCTTCCTTTCAGATCCTGGAGACTTCATCCAGTCTGAAGGTGTGTAATCGGGTGGGTGCTGTGCTGCGGCGACTAGTCCTAGGTCTGCTAGTCAACGAAGGCATGACCTCACAGGATATCTTACTGCTTTGCCACGGCCTGGTCAGCGAGAGTCTGCCGCTGCTCACCAAGAGAGACAGGTACACGCACAAGCTCACATGAATACACACTTTGATGGTTTTTTTTTTGTTTGTTTTTTTTGTTTTTTGTTTTTTTTACATCTAGCATGTATGACACTGTGTATTTGTGTGTAATTGTAGAGACAAAGCCTCAGCTAAGCCTCCTCCAGACCCCAGACTGCCCCCTCCCAGCTGCCTGCTCCTGCCTCCAACTCCTAAGAGAGGGGGTCAGAAAGCTCCGGTCAGCAGCCGGACCAACATGCACATCCTGGTGGACGCTGGCCTTAAGGTACACACTTGAAAACACTCCCCCAAGTTATCTACAGTAAAATAAATATTGCATATCTTTACATTGAGAAGTCAGTAATCTATTGATGTAATAGACGTGTGTTTGAAAAAGTCTTTCTGAAGTGAACCATCTATTTCCCAGCTGCTCCACCTGAGTCTGAAGAAATCCAAAGTGACATCGTCCGAGGCCTCCACCCTTGAGATGCTGGATCCTTTTGTAGCGCTGCTGCTTGACTGCATCAACTCTATGCATGTTAAGGTACCGGCGTTTTATGTGTACATGGGTACCTTCTCTCTAAAAAAAATTGAACAGAGGTTCTAACTTGTATTCTCCTCCATCTCAGGTGATCACAGAGGCTCTGGTGGCATTCACTTGGCTGTTGAAGTTCCCTCTGCCGGCAGTGGCGCAGAACGCCGGCCAGCTGACCAAGCAGCTCTTTGTCCTGCTGAAGGATTATTCCAAAGCCGGAGCGGCCCGCGGAGAAAACTACCACCTGGTTCAGAACTGCTTCAAGGTAGCGCAAATAGTAAACACACACCTGAAGATAAATGGGTAATACAGTCTGTCAGTTTATGCTTTGCTGCTGCTTTGATTTATGATGTTTATTCTGTCGCTTGTCTCTCAGGCTATCACCATTCTGGTGAAGAATGTCAAAAGCAACAAAATCTCAGAGACACAACTGCAGGTGCTGCTGGGATACGCCGAGGAAGACATCTACGACCAGTCTCGCCAGGCCACCGCCTTTGGCCTGCTGAAGGTAACTGACCTGCTGGTGGTGTGATTTATTTATTTATTTTTTATGTGCAGGTTAAATCTAAGAGATCAAATGTCAAATGAAGCTTTGCTGCCCCCGAGCCATGTCTTTACACGTGTTTCTGTCTCCTCCAGGCTATTCTCTCCAGGAAGCTCATTGTTCCAGAGATGGAAGAGGTGTTGAAAAAAGTGGCCAGGCTGTCAGTCACCGGCAGCAACGCTATGATCAGAATCCACTGCCGACAGGTACCCGCACATACATGCTGTTTACTCAATGACAAATGTGTTTTTTTTTTAAAGGTATTGTGCTCAGCTGGTGTTCACGCTTTGCAGATCTATCTAAAATACCTGCTGGACTACCCGCTGGGGAGGAAGCTGAAAGTGCACCTGGACTTTGTGGTGTCCCAGCTGCACTACGAGCACGACACAGGCAGAGAGTCCGTGCTGGAGATGTTGGCCTACATCTTTCAGACTTTCCCTAAGGTGAGTAAATATCCACCCAAGTGTGCGGAGGCGTGAGAAGTGGACAAAAACTACACATGACAGCACCATAACATTTTTGTCTCTGCATGCATGATCACAGCGTGCACAAAGTTAGTCAACACCAGATTGTGTTTTTGTGTCTCTCCGCTCAGAACCTGCTGCTGAACCACAGCGGCCTGTTCTTCGCCCCGCTGGCTCTGGTTGTGGTGAATGATGACTCAGCGCGCTGTAAGAAAATGGCCGCCATGGCTATCAAAGCGTTGCTGATCCAGCTGGACTTAAACCACCAGAACACCCTGTTCTCCCTCGTCAACACCTGGCTGAAGGCAGAGAAGGTACACACACTTTTTAGGGCAACAGCTTTACCTGAAAATGAATTCACAACAGCTTTTTTCTTTGTCATTTTAACATTTTTTGTAATATTTCTTTCATTTTTATGTACCATTCAGTGCTTGCGGTGACTTTTGTATGTTAAATCATTTGGACCTCTGTCCTTCCAGACCAGCCTACGCCGTCTCGGTGCTCAGATGTGTGGTCTCTTCGTGGAGGTGGAGGAGGAGAAGTTTGCCCGTCGCCTGGACGATTTGCTGCCTCTGCTGGAGAAAGAGATAAACCCTGACAAATACGAAGATGTGAGCCGACACATCTGCACCTGTCTTCGGTTTGAAATCAGACGAAAAGAACGCACACTGACTCTGTGTTGTCTTTCAGATCGAGGAGGAGCAGGAGGAGAAAGGAGCAGACAGGCTGCTGTTCACCTTTCTGACTCTCATCACCAAACTGAGCAAACACTGCAGCCTGCTGGAGCTCAGCAAGCCTCATCATGACACGCTCTGTCGTATCTGGGGTAAAGGACCAACACACACTACCTTTCCGTCACTCACACGCATTCTACACACACTCACTCATTTTATTTTATTTTTTACGTGTGCTCATGCAGGTCACATTGAAGCCCACCTACGGTACCCTCATTGCTGGGTGTGGCTGACTGCCTCGCAGCTTTTTGGTCAGCTGTTTGCAGCCCATCAGGCGGAGCAGCTAATCGCTGTTTGGAGAGGAGAGGCAGGAGATGCTACACCTCCGCCACCGGCCACAGCCTTCATCGCCAACAACCTGGACAAAAAGGTGAAGCCAAAGTTCACTCTTTTTTTCTGCGGTTATCTAATTTCTGAATCTTATTAACGTTGTTTTAACAAATGTTGTGTTTTTATGGCCTTCTTTTTTTACATTTAGATGAGAGAGTTGGCATTGTCTTTCTGCCATCAGCTACAGTCCAAGTTCCTAGACACGGCGTCAGGAGAGCAGGTGCCCAAACTAATTTCACACACGCATACACAACACATTTCAGTCTAAAGCTAAATTCAAAATCACGCATGAGATTTGAATGACAAATGTTTCACTCTACCCACAGGTGATCAAGAACCTGCTGTTTGTCGGCAAGGTGATCTACCTCCTTTCCCCCGAGTCCGACATCCCCTCCCCTCAGGAGGAAGTAAAAGAGGAGGAGGAGGAGGAGGAGGAGGAACAGACGGAGAATGGAAATGAAGAAGATGAAGAGGAGGGGGAGGAGAAAGAAAAGGAAGAGGAGGAAGAAGAAGAGGAAGACGACAAAGATGACCGGCCTCCTTCCTTAATGTGGTTGATTAAGAAGCTGTCGCTGATGGCCAAGAGAGAGGCAGCATACACACCCAAAGTTCCACTGAAGGTACACAGAAACTAGAGATTACATGTCGATCTTATTTTTTCCTTCAGTGACTGTAACTAAAAACGCTTGACTTCTTGAAAGTAAGGCAGGTTGCCAGACACATTTTGTGAGTGACAGATTTATTAATGTGCACTCTCTCCACCCACAGAGAACGTGTGTGTTTAAGTTCTTGGGAGCGATAGCTATGGATCTGGGGAAGGAGCGACTCGGCCCGTATCTGACCACCATCATCACTCCTCTGTACAGGGAGCTGGACAGCACCTACGCAGACCAAAGTAACTGCTCTTAAAACTCTTTCCTTGTCATATGAAATTAACCTCAGACTTCGTCCAATCAATGGCGATTCCACTTAACTCTGTGTCTATGTGCAGATCCCACGCTGAAGAACCTGGCACAGGAGCTGATAGAGCTGCTGAAGAAACAAGTGGGGCTGGAGAGATTCTCTCTGGCCTTCTCTGCTGTCCAGAAGGAGTTTTCACAGAGGAGAGCGGCACGCAAACGACACAGAGCCATGCAGGTACGATGGGCACCAAAGCGCATACACACACACAGAAGCATCGATCAATTTACATTTGTCTTTTGTTTTCGCAGGCGGTGGCTAACCCAGACATCGCAGCCAAGAAGAAGCTTAAGAAGCACAAGAACAAAATCGAAGCCAAGAAGAGAAAGATCGAGTTCCTTCGGCCTGGTTATAAAGCGAAGAAGCACAGGAGCCATGCACTCAAAGACTTGGCCATGGTCCAGTGAGCTATGTAGGCTACGTTAAGGATGCCAAGTGGGAATGAAAGCCTTGCAGCTGATCCAGGGAAGTCACTCCTTTTTGATTTAGCAGGCAGGTATTAGCTGGGCATGTCCAGGACCTTGTAACTGGCTGCAGACTCCACAAGAGTCACCTCATGATGTTACTTAATGACTTTAACTATTCTCGTTTTGTCAGCTGACAAAGAAAACACCAGGCCAGAAAAGACAGAATCTGTCCCAGGTGGTTTGCTGTGGTTTTTGACAGCATCCTTGTTCTTCACACACTCTTAATGACCTAATCCATCTCATTATGTATCCAACATCCTCATGTGTGTGTAAAAGGAATTAGAAATGACACATCATGTAACAGTTGTTACACAGCAGGACGTCTGTATCGATAATGACTTCAATTCACAGGAATTGAATCAAAGCTAAACGGTGTATTTTCCTGCTACAGATTTATATCTCCTGCTGTCATATGTACAACTTTTTGTAATTAAAAAAGACATTTTTACCAATCGTTCTTCTGGCATCACAATTTGAAAATCAAAACAGCCGTAACACACATTGGTACAATCACTGAAAGCAATCTTTACTAAGAATCATTTTTTACTGTACAAGCAGATATAAATATGCAACCATAAAACTTTGAGCATACAGTTAGTGTTGAGTAACTTAATTACTAATATGCCAAAGCTGTACTTAAGGATTTCAATGGAAAAAGGTTTAACTCCTAAATTATTTAAAAAAAGAGGGGGGGACACACAAATGACAGGGGTAAACAAAATAGAAATCCATGACTTTGCATCTGCCTCACGATATAGTACAAAAACAGGCCAGGCTGCAGTAACACTTGGCCAGAGGACACAGTAGATCAGTTTTTTCAAATTTTCCATTTCCCAAAATAAATTAGAACATTTCACATAAGCTAGCAGATTGTTTACAGAAAGGTACAATATCCAAAGTTGGATTTGCTGTGCTAAACATGAATGCAATACTGTATGGATAGTCCAGCGCACTATTAAAATCTTATCTAATGAATTGGCAATCAAGCAGCTGCTTCTCTGCGATGATGTATGTGGCTGCTCAGCTCAGGAGTGAAGTTTTTACGGTCGACTGGTGCAGTTTGCTCCCTGATGGATGGGAAAGCGCTGCCTCCCGATGGATCGTCCTGGCACCTTTTTGCTGACATTAGTGCCTGTCGATTACGAGGACTAATCCCCTCCGGGAGGAGATGAAGCTTACATTGTCCAGAAGACACCCGCTGAACCAGAATGGACAGGCTCAAAGTATTTTTTAATCACGATTAATTATTTATGTGCTGAAACTAGAAACAAATGGATTCATAAAATTACAACATTCAACATGCATCTTCTTCCATTTCAAAAAAACATTAACTGGTTGTCCATCCATCACTGATGTCATACTGAAACCTTCACTCGTGCCACCAGCGTTGGGAGAGATTGGGCGTAGTGCGTTTGTGCCCAGTCCAGACATTACTGCAGCCTTTGCTTCTAAGTCCCAGGCTTGAAAGGCATTAGGCATTGGGAGAGCTTGGCCAAGGCTTCAGGTGGGTTGGAGGAAGGGGAGGAGTGCAATCACCGGTCAAGTGGGATGTGGGGAGGGGCCAGTCACAAGGCTTCATACAGACGGTCAAAGGTCAGGAGTATGTACAAAACAGCCTGAAGTCTTTACTGTCGACTCTTCAGGGAATCGACCAGCCTATGAGGACAGAGAGCAAACACATTTCAGCCTGGGTCAACACAAAGAACAAATAACAGGTTGTGTAATATGAACCAACACTGAAGAGTGAGTAATCTAATGTAATCAACTTTTTTTTATTATCATTTCTCTCTACAGCAAATATCTAATAGGATGTTTGTCTTACTTCAGACCTGTTTTAAAATGTTTCTCTCACAGCTCTTTCTAGTTTAGCAAAGCTTACCATTCCATTGCCTCCTCGAGGCCTGTGCCCTTTGTGGCCGAAGTCTTGAAGATCTGCCATTTTCTGTCTTTGAGGGCGGGAAGGCCCAGAGCGTTGGCGACCTCTGTGGGCGTCATTGCCTGGTCCATGTCCTGCTTGTTTGCAAACACCACCAGGATAGCTTTCTTCAGCTCTTCCTCCTGGATAAAAACACAAGGTCACAGAATTACATCAGGGAAAGAAAAAAAAAATGAATGCAAGAGAAAAACAGCAGCAATAATTTGCATCTTCTAAGCAACTGAATGCTTGATAGTGATATTTATCTGCTCTTAAATACGAATATTGATGCATGTATTTAGTAGTAAGTTTCAGTTGGTATTTAGGATAATTATTTTATTTCCTTTGTTTGGTAATTTAACACTTACTTTTCAAAATATCTCCCAACCTTCAGTAACCAGTGTTGGAGAAATAGATAATATGACCTCATGGTGGCAGTAAAGAAATTCAATTATTTTCAAAATGTGGACAAATCTATCCAACAGTTGAGTCATTTCTTGCAATGACATCCCCTCATATCTGATTTGTTTTTTAGCTTGTAGTTGGAAAATAGGCCCACTTACCTCCAACATGGCCACCAGCTCAGACTTTGAGATGCCCATCCTGTCGCGGTCACTGCTGTCGACGACATAGATGACTGCATCTGTGTTTGAGTAATAACACCGCCAGTAGGGCCTGACGAGCAGAGAGAAAGAGGAGCAGAGAGGTTGTCAGGTGGGAGAAGAGACGAGGAGGACGGTTAGGTGAAAGAGAAGCTCCATTAAAGATGCAACAACGACAGAGGGCAAAATGTTCAAACATTTAAAAGGTGGAAGTGGAAGTGAAAATGGGTCAAAATAACAAAACAAAAAAAACACAACCTGAAAGATAGAAAAATTTAAAAACATCGAGGGCATGAAACCTGATACACCGGTGACAAAACTGTGATATTTAAAAGAGTGCTTAATAATGAGATCAGCTAATCAATGCCTCCCTATTTGACATGCACAATACCTCCAACTGAGGCACAAAACGTTCAGATCCATACACCTCTGCACATTCACTCTTTGGAGCTCTGCAGAGCAGCCACCATCTTACACCCACCTGATACTTGTCTGTCCTCCCAGATCCCACACCTGGAACTTCAGACTCTTGTATGTGACTGTCTCCACGTTGAAGCCGATTGCTGTGCAGAGAGAGAAAGAAAAAAAAAAAAACACACGTACAGTGAGCCTGATTATTACCACTGTCTCATCTGTGCACAGTGTGATATTTCTGCTGACGACAGCAATTTTATTTTCTATTCTCAGGCTTTACAATGTTAGGGAGATAGTGTGAGAAAAAATGACGCTAAATCTTAGGTTTTGTAGAGACTGAATATGAAGAAAGAACTGGCACAACACTGATTATTTATAACACTTCAAATTGATAGTATTCTGTCCGTATTCGAAATGTTCGGTGCTCCACAGTTGTACAAATCAACGATTCAGGACTGACCAGAATATTGTTTCCTCAGTCCTCAAAGAATATTCCTTTTTTTTTTTTTTTAAAAAGGAACCCATGATATTCACTTACATGCACATGCAAAACCACAAACTGACTGTACAGATCATTTTTCAGTCTGACAGCTTTTTATTTCAAGTATTTCTTTTCCTGAGCTGTGCTCGCTGGCTGCCTTGTTAACTGTTGATTTGTACGTACTCAGTACTAACTCGGTTTGCTGTAATACAATTAAAGCCAGTGAAACTTGTTTTTCCTCCACCAGCTTCACGTCTCTCACATACAAAGAGGAATACTGAGCAGACTGGTTGTGTGTGTTTACCGAGCCATGCCACGCAGCAGCATTTGCATACATGGTCTGATCACAAGACATGAAAATGTTCTTCTCATAACACTATGTTAAAAAAAAGTACATCTTATTGACTGAGAGTTGAACTAATCCACGTGTGAGAAGAAATAAAACACAAAGCTAGTGTGGGAATAAAGAAACAGAGCAAACCAGTACATACTGGGGATGGTGGTGACAACCTCTCCGACCTGTAGCCTGTACAGAATGGTCGTTTTTCCGGCTCCGTCCAGACCCAGGATCAAAATCCTCATCTCCCTGGTGCCAAACAGGCCAGAGAAGAGACTGGAGAAGAAACCACCTGAAGAACAGACACGCAGAAGGAGAGATGAGTGCTTTTTAACAGTACACCTCCAAACAATTTTCAGCATTTTGACTCTGCATGAGCTCAATAATAAGTCATTTAACCCACATATAACAGTGATGAATAATAAATGTGAGTCCTAGAAGAATAACGTTAAAGTGAATTTAACACAGAGAGAGTTTCAGGGTTCCCACACCTTTTTCATGAACAAATTCAAGCACTTTTCAAGCACCTTCAAGCACCAGTTTTTCCATTTTTCCAGCACCTTTAAATAGGTAGCCTACTAGTTGTGTTTGCCATGATGGTCATGGGAAGCGCAGCGGTGCCACTGTATGGCATAATAATATGGGTCTAATTAGCATTATTTCATATGGTGGTAGATTGACTGTTTTGATTTTTAATTGTGAATTGGCTTGTATTCTCAGCTTGTGAGCGGTGTATTGTGTAACTACCATAGCGCAATAACAGTGACAAATAGACATCACACAAATTTCAAGCATTTTCAAGCACTTCACAAAAAATTCAAGCATTTTCACAACCTTGAAAACACTGAATTGAAATTCAAGCATTTTCAAGGAATTCAAGCACCCGTGGGAACCCTGACTGGTTGAGGAGGTTAGCTGCCGATATGGCACCATGGCAACAACTTAAAAACTCCAGTTAGTCTTAAGTTCATCTCGTATGTTTTTAAATATAGATATAACAAACAAGAGTCGGACAGAATATCTCGGCAGGTGAAGGTTCAGCAGCTTTCTCACCAAACGACGAGGATGAAAAAATCATAGCTGTCAACAGCTAACGTTAGCTTAGCTTAGCTCGCGCTGTTAAATGAAGAAGGCACGCGCGCAGAACAACACCTGTTTCTAATTATGCACAGCCCCGCGTGTTACAGGTACTTTAAAAATATATATTTCATCCACCAGCAATTAAAACACTCACCCATTTCGTTCAGACGGTGTGTGTCGGCAGCACGGCGGCAGGTCGAGGCTTCTTCCGTGTGGTTGACGTGTCACCAACTCTCGCTGTGACTCTGCTGCGCAACATTCGTCACATGTCAACCGTGTTCAAAAACGCTTAAAACCACGCGTGGAAATATTTCCAACACGCCGGTTAACGCGTTAATATTCTTCTAGATGTCACACGCGTGAGTTTTAGCTACGCCGCTTTGTGAAATATAAACATTTTTTATCGAAAGTGCTGTTTTTGAACACACGCTACATCCGGACACTGTGCTGCAGGGTGTGTTCAAAAAGGCAAAACCGAGAGGCGTTCACAAACGTTCAGTAGCGTGTTCTTAGCAACGGGGATGAACAGTAACTGCTGCGTTTGCTTTGAACGCAGCTCACATTTGGCGAAGGAGTTGCCCTCTCTGAACAGCATCAAATTTATGATCACCTCAGACAAGAAAGATTATAAAGATAGATGCCAAAGCGTCTGCGCGTCACGTTCATTTAATGCAAAATGCAACCGTTGTTAATGTTTTATAATAACTTCACAATGCGGGAACTGATCTGAGGTGTAATTATCCACGGATGGACCTGGTGCCTGTCGGCTGAGACATCATTTACAATCCGCGGTGAGACTGTCGAGGTGGGACCGCCGACAGGATGGTGGAGCGGTCGGACCGAGCCCCTCTGCTGGACTGGGAGGAGGTTCCGTCCGCGGAGAAGACCGACGGAGAGGCGCTGCCGGCAAAGGAGCGACTGTCGAGCCCCTCCAACAGTCGAGTCTCATCAGGATGCTCCGCGCCGGGGTTTGGGTGGAGCAGCGGTCCGGGGGGTCCCACTAACAGCAGGTCTGTCTCCAACGCAGACGGCTGCAGCGCCCCACCCGCGACCTCCAGCACCCCGGCGGGCATTGATGAAGCGCTGCGTCCCGACAACGAGGAGCATCACTCGGATGCAGGATCGAGGGAGGTGACGCTGGAAGACAGGATGGTGAAATGGGAGGAAAAGGACCAGATTGTGTCGGTCTTTGTGGTTACATTCAATACCAGATCAGGTGGGGTACAAAATATATTTCATAGAATTATCATTTTTATATTAAATAGAATGTCTACAGGTAAGGGAAATGGTGTTTATAGACAGAAAGGGGAAAAATAGATAAACCTGCTTCGTCTAATGGCATGCCTGACGCCCAAAATGAAGAGCGCATGTTTGTACCAAGTCTGCAGAACCTTCTCCTACAGGTGTGGCTTTTGTCTGACCTGGCCATAAGTTTAGAGACATGATTAAAAACCATGACACCTTCTGTGGTCTACCTACAGAGCTGAAAATGTCAGGATGACTGCTGTGATGGAAATCAATCACCTGGCTGTTTCTGCAGAGTAGGCCTATACATTTTTAATGAGGGCCATGTTGAAGACAGGGTGAGTCCCCTGTGATGTAGTGGCCAGTCAGATACCCAGAGGGCTCATCAAAAGATTTCATGTTTCAAACTGATGGAGAACACCTGACTTGATCGAGACACAGGAGATTCCCTACAGGGTGGAGCTGGAGCTGTCAGACTGACATGAGACATGACATCTTTTTAAAAAAATATACTTTACTTAGAGGACATGTTACTGATATCTGTACACACACACTGATGGGGCTTTGCAGCAAAGGTTTGAAGGTCGAAGGAAACAAGCAGGTCTCCATGTAGATTAGCTCCATCAGTTCCTGGTCTTTGCAGTCAGTACTGTTACTATCAGGCTTCAAATGAGCCGATGCCACATGTTTGCTTAATATGTCATTATATGTGCACCTGTAGAAAGAACACACACCCATTCATTCAATATATTCAGTGTTGTCAGATCTACACCATCTGAAATGTCGACATGTTGTGCATTTAAATATCACTCTAATGCTAAAATATGAAGGGAAACATAGCTCTGACTTAACATCGCAACATTATGACAGTTATTTCAGTGTTTTGGCAAGATATTTTGAAAGATGTTAGGTATTGCAGTATCAAAGATGTACCACATCCCTGTTTACAGACAGTTAGCTCCACTTCTGCTTACTTAAAGGAATAATCCACCCTAAAACACTTCAAATACAGATGTGGCACATGTGCTTTGAGTTGCCTGATACATGTTGTTTGTTCTGAAGGTGTTATTCTGGCAGAAAATGTTTTCATTTTTTCATGTACAATATATTTTATAGTTTTTTGCTGTTTTTTTTTTTAAACCTTGTTTATTAGAGAGTGCAGCAGAGAACTGACAGAAAACAAGATAAGGGAGTGGGGGAGAAGAGTTGCAACAAAGTGCAACAACCAAGAACAGCCACAGAGATGGCAATGAATAAAACTTGTATTAATGTATTAAAACAAGTAGACAATGAATTCGAATAGAATAATGTTTCATTTTTAATCAAGAGATGCATGTTATATTGCAAATCATCGTATCTCTACATTTGATCTTTTAATACTGGTCAGTCTGTACAGGAAATAGCTTTGATGGGCACTTTACTCTGCATGACACTTAAAGATAAATACTTCAAGTCAGTAACAGCTGTCATAGTGACAACAGAGCATCTTTGGTGTTCGGCCGCAGGTGGTTTTTAGTCCCAGTGGATCATACAGACCTTTAGGCTCAATCTGATGACAGATCAACTCATGTTTCTGCAGACTGATCCATGTGGCTACAGAATAGACTGAAAACCACACGGGCTGAGTCACCTTCTGTGTCTACCTGCTCCTATTATGCCGTGTTTGCTCAGCTGTGGCTCGAGCGTCAGCGCCCAAACTGACACATAATGAATTCCAAGGAATCCAGTCGGGCTGTGTCACTGTTGTTTCATGAGCATGAGATGAGATAGTGATAATATATTTACCGTCTGTTCCTGTATCAGCATTTGTGTGCTTGCCTGTGTGTTTTAATATTATCTCTCTGTGGCGTGGGTGTGATAGGAAACATGCTGGAGTGGTGTCTGCCCAAAGACATGGACCTGGAGGGAGTGGAGTTTAAAGCCATCGCTAGCGGCTCCCACCGAGTCACCACTGATTTCATGTGAGTGTGTATGCTTGTATATATCATCAGTATGCACAATAGAAGAAGTTATTCAACCTTCTTTAGAACCTCAAGGACACAACCAAGTGGAGGAGGCTAATTCAGAGTATTAGGATGCGGCTCCATGTCTTCCTCCTGGCAGTACAGAAAGTGTTGCCTGGCAAAAAAAAAAAAAGCTCAGCCATCTGGCAGTGCCTTTGCTTTTTGTGACTCATGGCTTCGTCTGTCTCTCTCTTCTCTCTCTCCACCCGTCCGCAGTTACTTCCGGAAGGGCTCCTACTTCGGCCTTGCCTGCTTTGCCAACATGCCGGTGGAGAGCACGGTGGAGAGGGGTGCAAGGATGAAGTCGGTAGGGATCCTGTCTCCTTCCTACACCCTGCTCTACCGCTACATGAGCTTCCTGGAGCATCAAGTCAAGTAAGAGGAGCTAGTTTGTATAACAGAGTTGTCTGCTCATGCACATGACTGAACGACAGACTTAGGATTTGGTATGCAACCAATAATAATTTTCATTAGTGATTCATCTCATCTCAGTTTTTTGATTAGTTTATTAAATGTCATGAAACTATAGTGAAAAATGCTCATTATAATTTCCAAGACAAGAAAAATTGTTCTATTTTTTAGATATACTTTATTAATCCCTCGATGGGGAAATTCTTTTTTCACTCTATTTTATTTTTTACATCCATTTTAACCCAGACACACTCACACATGCAGTACAAGGGCATAGACATGCAAATGTGGAGAGAGTGGATTGTCATGAAATTGTACAAATTAAATAAAACAGACTTTTTAGAAGCAAACTTGATACATTTTTTAAAATGATGAATTATTTCAAAACAAAATCTATCTTTTTCAATTATTAAATTTCAATTATTTGTCATGTGGTTAATTGACTTAATTAAAAGAGTTAGTTTGAATTACTGCGCAAAAAATGACTCCATACAGTATGGTTAGTTTTTGTTCATGATTCTACTTTTTTTTTAGAATAAAATCATAAAATACAATACTATAACAAAATTAAAGATAATTATGTTTACTGTTGTTTTCACTGAAAACTGTATATACATCTGTGTTCACATCCCCACAATGAGGGAATAACAAAACCCTCAATGGTCACAATGACTGAACAGCAGTGCTGATGTCAACATGGTAACATGCTGATGTTTAGCAGACATAACATTAACCATCTTGACTCTAAGTTCAGAATGTTCACATCAACATCTACTAAACAGATGTGTGATCATTACGTTTTGGACAAATTGAAAATTTGACCTGACGATGGCCCTACATGAAAGCATATTACATTATTACTAAAAAATACATATATAAAGACGGTATGCTGATCCACACACTTGTTGGTTCCCATTAGGAAGAGGGATGTGGTAACACACTCCCAGGTAAGTTCAAAATGGCCTCCAGGGGCTTCTAGCAGGGCTTTGTGACTCCTCTTAGCCTACTTCTTCTTTCTTTCTTTTCATCTCACTCTCACTTCCCGTGACTCCCGTTTTCTTGTTCTGCTTCAAAAACACCACACGTTGCTATTTTTACACACCATTAATAATGTTGCTGGTTTGGGATGTCCTACAGTACTACAGTGTTTCATCCCAAGATTTGTCACACTTGGTTATGAACGCACGCCATCTCTATATTCAGTCCCTCTCTCTCTGTCTGCTTTTCCCAATCAGCTCCCACACTGTGGCCTCTCCTGTCCTTCAGTCACACAGTGGTCATGCTCCTTACTCATCATTCCCTGCATAGCTTGCTCCAGATACCTCATCTGCTGACTGCTATAACAGTTGCATAAATGGCTCACTGTTGGTCATGAGATGGTTAAGATATTTAGGATTTTATGTCTCTCTTTCCTTCCTTCTTCCCTCCTTGTGGTTATAGAATAAATAAAATATAAAAAACATCACATTCTATAGTCACAGTCAGGGTGTATGTAGGGCAGCTGTTTTTTTCTCTGTACTTCGGTAGCATATTTTTTCCCAGACTGACATCCAGCCCACTGCATATTGTTGGCGGTTCAGTTTTTTTCACTCTGTTGTTACTGAATGAGGGTTTCCAGGCCACATGAATTCGTATTATAAAGTGCCACAGCTGATCATTTGTTTCACTATACGGCTCTGCACTAATTAGTAGCTGTTGACCACATCCATTCTACATTTTAGCTGTCCGTTTAAATTTCAAAACAGCTCTCTGTGCTGAACAGTTTTTTAGTCATTTTGAAAATATACTATTTAGGGAAAGAGTCAAGGTGTGTAGAAATACCAAAACACATTTTGGTGATGTGTAGAGTATAATGCAAGTTTTGCCCACAGCTTACATAATCATGCATGTTTTTTTGTTTTTTGAAATTATACATGGATTGATTTGAATAGTTTTGGCTGGGATCATTGTGCTAGTATTTAAACTGAAGCAGTATTGTGATTAAAGGTTTTCTGCACCTTGCTATAAGCTGTATATGTACATTTTAAACTGAAATTAAGACAAAAATCTACTTATGTATCTGTGAAGATATTTTCATTTTAAGGCTTACAATTTTTCAGTTTTAATATCCATTTTTTTGTCCCCTCCAGGCTCCAGCTTCAGTCCCCCGGCCACTACTCTCCTCTGGAGGCCTTCTATGAGGACAAGAGAGCACTTCTGCCCCCAAGTGGTGATGGTGTTGTTACTGCATGTCCAGCCAACGCCTGGGGAGCTGCAATCAACCACAGCATGCATCCTGAGATGAAGGTAGGAGGGACATTTCCACTTTTACAGCCTTTTTACACTATATCACTCTGTAACCTTGTGCACCTGTGTGTGTGAATACCTTTGGAGCAGATCACCCACCCTGCAGGCTGTATGTCCCAGTTCATCCGCTTCTTTGGGGAGCAGATCATGGTACTGTGGAAACTGGCTCTCCTCCGCAGACGTATCCTCATCTTCTCCCCTCCACCAGTGGGCGTGGTCTGCTACAGAGGTGAGAAACATCTGGATTTATTCCCAAGAGTTTGAATAGTAGTTAGATGAAAATTTAGAGATTTTGGGAATAACACATATTTGATTTCTTGCCTAGAGTCAGATGAGAAGATTGATACCACTCACATGCGTGCCCATTCAGTATGAAGCTGGAACCAGCAGCCTGTTAGAAATTATTAAAAATTATTTGACTACTTGCAGTGTGATTTTATACGTGCAGATCCTTTTCAGCTTTATTAGTGTCATGCACACATTCACATTTTTTGTCACTCTTTTTCTCTCCCACACTTGTGCATCATTTTCTAATCTCACCTTCCACACCCTCTTCCCTCTCAGTGTACTGCTGCTGTTGCCTGGCAAACATCTCCATCCCCGGGATCGGCGTGGCTGTGCCCGAGTTCCGCCCCTTCTTCTACGTTAATGTGGCTGATATCAGCGCCCTGGAGAACGAGCTCTCCTACGTCGCATGTAAATGGATTCTTAAAACATGTTGAACACAAAAACCCAGCTGAAAAAGTACTGGGGTTAGTTTGTCTAATATACATCTTTTTAATCCCTTGTGTCTCAAATCTTGGGTTTTGTTCTTAGGTACTACTGAGAAGATCTTTGAGGAGAAGAAGGATCTCTATGATGTGTATGTAGACAATCAGAATGTAAAGACCTGCAGAGATGGCCTGAAACCTCTGCTCCGCCTCAGCACTGCAGACAGGGAGAAATATCGCAAACTCACTGAACAAAGGTAGCTAAAGGACTACTGCTTACACATCACAAAAATGACCAGGGTGGGGATTAAAGGATAAGGCTGGTGCTGGTCTATATATTTCTATTTGTAGTTTATTTTGAGTCAATCACACACACACACACTGCCCATATACAGTATATATATATTTTTTAATATAGACTAAAATGGTTTGTTTTGGTGTTTTGCATTGAATTTTTTTAATAATGCAAATATAGAATAAGCCAGCCTTATCCTTTAACGACAAAATAATAATTATTAATCGTGACAAATTCAGTCTGATACATTGCAAAGGAACCATTTTTTCTGAGGGATGTAATTGGGCAAAAATCCAGTTGGGCATGTTTGTCAGATATATGAACTCTCAAATCAATGTCAAAACCAATAAAAAGTCACTTATTGAAAAAAAAACAGGAACAGGAGGATCAAATGTCATGTGACCAAAAGATTTTAATTAGCTGTGCGCATCACTTTTTTTTGTATTTCTTTCTTTTTTAACTACATAATATGCATATTTTTTTGTATTTCTTTCTTTTTTAACTACATAATATGCATAAGTTCTGGTTGGATTTCAAAGTGACAGTAGTGCATGTTCGCTGATAAGATTACATTACAAGCAGCATCTTAGGGATGTCCATCATTACTTTTTACCACATATTATGTATACATTTATGGTCCCTGTCAATGAATTGCAACAATGATGGTCATCTGGTGCCACTGTCAGGTGAGAATTCACTTTGTTTTATAGCCAAATACCTGCAAAATGAATGGCATTTGCACCAGCCTCAGCTGTACCTTGTATTAGCAAGCATTAACATGCAGCACAGTTGAAGTACACATATCATGGAATCCCATTAATCAGAGACAGAGCAGTCTCGCCTGTAGGTTTTTTAAAGGGAGAGCTTGAAAAAAAATGTATGTATGTGTTTACAGGCAGATGTTGCTGTACTCCCAGGAGGAGAATGGCGACTGCGTGTCCAGTGAAGAGGATCTCTTTATTCTGTGAGTGCACGATTCATTTAACCAGCCTGATTAACCACTGCACACAGAGCAGACAAAACCTGATCTTGTTATGAGGATCAAAACTTTCCTCTGTCGACAGTTACTGTAGTTATTAAATCACACAAAGGGCATACTTGTGCTGATTTGTGAGTGTGCTTTTCCATGTTATCACTGCCACTGCTCAGCATAGAGACAGGAAATAAAAACCACAGGAATGTAAGAGGAAAGCATACATGGAAAAAGTGAACTTTGGAGATTGTTAAAACATAAATCAAAGTAGTATTTATGGAGCTGCAGAACAAAACCTCAAACTATCTTCATTCTAAATTTAATCTAGGTTTTTCCTGGAGGAGAACAACAGGATTTTCCAGACCCTCAGTGAGGTGGCAGGGAGTCCTGATCCCACGCTGACCCAGGAGAGTGTGAGGGCTATGGGTCTGGATCCCCATGGAGATAGGCTCTTCCTGCTCCACCTGCTGGAGATCTACGGCTATGACACCCTGCTGGTGTCGGAGCAGCTGTGCTGTAGTTGAGAGACAACAGACGGTTGGCTTTCCACCTCTTATCACTGCTGGTTTTAAAAGGGGGTTGAGCTTTGAGTGCTGCACTACTGATTTTTTTGAGTCTTCAAGACAGATTGAGCCTCCAGAAATTTCTCTGGTATAACTTTTTTTTTGTCGTAAATCCACTTGTGCTTTTTTTTGTTCACCGTGGTTCTGCTCCCTCACAACCTGATGGTAAGACCAACATTACAGTCAACGTATTATAACCTAGAGTAATGTGGTACAGCCTCCTGGAGATAAACCCACCCTAAAGATGGATTACTCAGCCTTGACTGACTCTGAATCAGATGCAGCTGCAGTATTTCACCACTGAACCATGTTTTAAAGCAATGAATGGCAGGTCCAAACCCAAGATGACAAGAACATCAGATGAGACTTCTTCCAGAGTGAAGCTAGTAATTGAACAAAACATGTACTGAGGATTAATGTATGAAAGTATAAAAGAGAGGCAGCTTTCCTGTAAATAATCCTGCTTTTTTTCCCCTTTATGTACGGTGTGTCAGCGTATGTGTGATATGTGGGTCTGCCTCTCTGCCAGTGTTGCTGTCCTTGTATTAAGTGCTGGATTTAAACATCAAGTTTTTTAAGCCTCTATGTCCAAATCAGGTCCTCCTTTCTTGAAATCTAACTTATGTCACTACAAGCAGGTCAACCCACCTACGAGCCATGTCTGTAAGTGTGTTTTAAGTGGCAACAAATTATCAGTTTGCCATTTAATGTTGAAACTAATTATTTTTGGCCTGAGCTAAGACCAAATCAGATTTTCTAATGATGTCCAACAAGCAAGAGTGATGTCCGCGAGGACATAGAGGCTATTCAGAATGGCTTATTTGCACCCTGGCTGTCGGCTGGGCCTGCAGTTCAGAAGAATAGGCTGTTACACAGTGAGCACTGTTTTCCGTTTTTACTGCTTTTCTTAAATGTTTAGCTGTGTTTGTAACTCTAGTGGCGAGACAAAGGCAAGGCCTTCAAGCGGGCGAGTTCACAACTTTAGATGATTTTCTCAATTCAGAGACACGGAGTTGATTCTTTTTTTTTTAAACAGCTACTCTCTGCAGAATAGATCTTAGAGACACAATTCTATAACTTTTAAGCTCTGTACATTTTGAAGCACACCATCACAGCATTTAATTTCAGCTCCCTCAACAGCAAAACAGAAAAGTTGCATGTGTTGGTATCTTATGTTGCATATTGCTGTTGAAAAAGAAACAAGACAAGACACAGAGGGACATGAATTGAGAACTTTAAAGTTGCATTAATCAAATTTTGGCCACTAGAGGGCAGAAAAACAAGTGACAGCTACTACTACATCACATGTTTTTAATGGCTAACATGTAGCTAACAATGGCCTAATATACATCCAGCAAACATGTTTTAGCTGCTAGCTGTCCAACTTTCTAATCTAGCAGCTCACTTGTAATCAAACTATCGGTAAATGTTCCATAAAACCAGAACTCACTAACAGGCTAAAAAAAGTTTCACCGAGCTACAGAGATTAATGCTAATCCTATGGAAGATTGGCAATAAGTGACCTCTGTCACATTACCTGTAGTCATTTGAGTCTGTTAGTATAAAAATATTGATTATTGCAACTTCAAGCAAGGGTTCCCAGTGATGGGACATTTCAGCTTGCATACTTCCATAGATCAGGTGTAGTTTAGTCATTTGTGCGGAACAGCAAGGTGGTCAATGTTTCGGGGGATTTCCTTTAGTGTAACCATTACTGCCTAACTGTTACATGAAAATACACACGCTGAAATAGAAAATTCGATTGCAATATCATCACTTAAAGTCACAGTTATATTTTAATTTGCCACATCTACTGCCGGACTGAAACATGCTGAATGCTAAGCTAACCTGGTGCTTTGGTTACTCCGTAGGCTTTGTGACACTAAAGATATGTATTCCTACAACAAACTAAAAGGTTATTATGTTGTCATTTTCTGTTTGCCACTGATTGTCTTTATCCATTTAATTATTTTAAATGTATTCAGTTTATTTAGAGTTGGTTTAGCTGTAAATCCTGTTGAGTGTAAATATTTAATTATTGTAACATTATCTGTGAAGAAATGGGATCAGCTGAATGTGTTTTATAAGACAATTATGATCCCACAGAGCCTCTGTGCATCACTGAAACACTCATGCAATTATGTGTTCAACGGTCCGCTGTAAGAAAGCAACAGCATATTTTCATGCCACATTGCATGGCACCTTTAGAAAACCTGTAGAAGGGATAGTCCGAGTCATTTTAAAACACCTTCACTTTATTATTATTTATTTTACTGTAAACCATTTCAGAAATAAAGTGCATTGCCACTTGTAAGGAAAAAACACAGTTCTCAGTCTGAATATTATGTATTGTATCATTTACATTCCTGAATTTCACTTCTAGATTTCATTCATTTTATTAAAATCTGCAGTTCAAAGCTACCGTCTTTAACAGCAAATGGGCTTGTTTCATCTGTTGCTGTATGTTTGTGTACATGCTTGTGAGTACTTTCCATAATGGATGATCAAACATTCAGCAGTGGTTTTTCCACGTTACCATTTACGATAGATTGATCACTAGCAGAGATTCTTTCATTCACATTGATGCCACACCTGGAGCCATTGGGGGTGATGTCATAACCACTGAGTGTGCCTGCTGGCATCTTTCCTGTCACTGCAGCTTTCAGAACAGTCAGCCAGCTTTGTTTGAGGTCAAAGCCATCGCAGGAGAAAGTGTGGCTTGTTTTGGATTGGCTTAAACAAAAACATGGCTGACCCTGGAGCTCCTGAGGAGAATCCTCTACACTGCAGCCCAGTAGAGGTATACAGGATAGGGGTTTCACATCCTGGAGATATGGGGGGTGAATGAAAGAACAGAAAAGCAGGTGGCAGATGGTTTATTAGGTTTCTTTTATGAAAGAAGCAGGTAATATTCTGTAGCCTTTTGCCACCTCAAAACTTATTTCAGAATCTGTATAGGCAGTTAATTGCACAACAGCTTTTGACACTTTTAGCCATGTTTCCCCTTTTTTTCATGTGGGTGCATGATTGCAGATGCTGACTGTACTGAGGGGTGACATGACAACATCACATGCATACCCTCTAGAGACAGTTCCACAAAAACAACAGTTAAATACAAAGAGAAATAAGTATGCGGTAAAAAAACAACAACAAGAATAATATAGTAGATAATAGTTAAATTAACATCATTCTCTATCACAGAGATGCCTACCTGTGGCGCAGTGTACAGACAGAGGACTGGAGGTTCAGTCCTGGTAATGACAGACCACACCTGTTGCAAGGTCTTGGGGTTGTCTCCATACAGCAAGAAGCCAGTCATTATGTTGTCACTAGACACTGGAGATGCCTCCGACTAGGACAACACAGAAAACACAATGCCGTTACAGTCTTGCATCCAGATATGTTGACGTTTCTGCTCCTAAAAAGACAGAGTTCCGTTTTTTTATGTAGAATATACCAGACTAGAATTGTCAATGTCTTTAGTTGGTTTTATTCTAAATTTATCAAGTGCCCATAACCGCAATGACTTGAGAGGAACTGTCACTGATTTCAAAGCTAAATCCTTGTCATCACCTTTAGAAACATACGGCTTACCTCCAGTATTCGTCTTTTCTTTCCCTCCATCCTCTCACCTCTCTGACCAGTCAGGATAGAGTAGCAGGCTTTACACACTTTGTTCAGCTTGTTACCGTCATACTCCAAAGCCACTTTATTGTCTGAACACTTCCAGCACACCACCTGGGGAGCAGAAACACCATCACTGCTACATTTTCCTAAAAATATAGAAGACAGAGATTTTGTCTGTGTTGTGTGTTCAGCACAGAACAAAATTGCTTACGCAGCCACAGGCTCTGCAGTGATGTCTTCTCCTCGTCAGCGCGTTGAAAGGTTCCTGGCATTTCATACACACGGTTACCTCGTTGTCCCTGATCCAGCGGGGGGCACGTCGGCCGAGTTCCTCTGTCTGGAAAATACATGTAGTCATCAGTACATTAGTAGGGTGTTTTATGGAATTGTCTGAACAGGTTATAAATACATACAACCCCCACTCGGAAATATTATTTAACTTACCGGTTCCTCTACATTTAGCTCCTTAGAGGCCAATTTGAAGGTTTCATTTTTCTTCTGAAACACATCAATGGCCTCCTGAATTACCTGGGGGAAAAAGAAAAACTTTAGAAACCTCAGTTGACATTTTTTAACATTTTCCCAATCTGGATAATATTTAATAAGTTGCAAACATAAAAATACACTTACCTTTATCCACTCATCCCTGTCTTGTTCAGAGCTTGAAAAAAGGAAGAAAAAAAAAGTTTAATATCACTACTTTACTACTAATACTTTACTACTTTTCAACTGCAAAAACCTGAACATTTATTTATGTGTCAACTAAACAAATAGGTTAAAATTCATGCCTGGCCTGCAGCTCAAGTGTCCTCTCCTTTCCAGAGACCTGGAAGGTGGATGGGTGATCTTCATTGGTGGTCTGCTGCACCTGCATGCCATCCATTCCGATCCTGCAGCGCACAGTATACCGATGCCCTACTAGGCTGAACTTAGGAGTGCAGCACAGCAGAAAGTTGTTGAACTGTGGAGAAACGTTACACACCAAAGTTTTACCCTTTTATGGTTTGTAACCCATATTAGAGTTAAACTCTAATGAACTCTAGTGAATTAGAAAAGAGCAATTTAAAATAATCTGGCAGAAAGACAATTAGAAGGTCTTCAGCAGATTTATGGATCATTGTCTCGGTCATGACCATTGATCAGCAATTTCACCATAAGACCAACCAGGAATAGGTGCCTCTCCATGGCTGATGTGTTCCTGGCAGCCAGCTTGAGCAAACGACCTTCCCTCAGAAACTCGTTGGTGGGGTTGACCACTTCCTCCTCTCCAACCATCTCATAGATCTCCAGCAGCCGCTTCAGGCTCTCCTACAGGTAAAAAGAGAAACTGATCTGTATGGATGTGATCATAGCTGTATTAAAGGAAAGAATTCTGGCATTTTAATAATACATTTTCAGATAAGCAGCTTTGACATAATAAAATGAATGTGTTGTGACCATGAATGAACATACAGCTTTGTGGATGGCGGTGTTTGAGTGGGTGGCGGCCATAGAAATTGTCTGCAAGGACTCTGTGGGCAGAGACAAAGGAAGAGGGTTATTGTGCCCATTTAAGACTTTAACGACCTATCAGAGACAGACAGGCACTCTATGAGAGCAAGAGACACATTAATATATAATTTGCATTATATTAAGTCAAAGAGATGGATGGCACTGTTGAATCCGGCATCATCAGTACCATTGGAGCAAACATTCTTCTCTGATCTAAACAGATACTGTGGCTCAATGGGGGAACAGAGCAGCTTTGTATGTGTGTGGGGGTCTCAAGACACACAGTCAAAGTCCAGGCTGAATCAGGGGAAAGAGATTTCACTGTAGTAATCCAACAAGTTGACGCCATAGTCAGCGCCAGGTTACTGGTAGACCGACCAATAAAGCCAGTGATCGCACATGATTAAGTGATCAATAGACTGTGTCACTGGTGCAGCATACTTACTGTGAGCAGGCTCATAATCTGGGTTATCCATGGGCAGTTTCTTTAGATAATCCCTGAGAAGCATCTCATACCGTGGAACCCTCTGGACTGGCTCCAACATGTGGTGCTGCAGGCTCAGGCTGCCACACATCTCCTGGCTCTGAAACCAGGACAATACATACGGAACATTCTGCTTGGACCTTCACAATTTTAGGAAAAAGAGCTGACATGTGGCTTGCTGAGTACCTGAATGTCTTGGATGATGTTTCTGAAGGCGGAGGAGCGTTCGGTCCAGGTCCTCACCAACTCCATGGACTGGTCAAAGTTCCTGACGTAGTCGGCATACATCCTCAGGAAGGGTGCATGTTGCAGCCAAACATGACCCAGGCCTGGCCTCTCCCACCTGCATTTGATGGAAGTCAAGGGTGCAAGGGTCTAGAATAATAACATTACTGTAATGGGCAGTATTACTGCTATGGTATGACATGAGCACCCACCAGTGACTGATGCAGTTTTCCAGGTCATGTAGCAGGAACTTGCCGTGGAAGGAGTAGATAGAAGAAATGTTGGAGAAGATATTTCTTATGACCTCAGGAGGAAATGAGCCCCGACTTGCCTCTTCTGTTAGGCGTTTGCAAAACACCTGTGGTGGAAGTTTGAAAGCATACTGACATACCGAACCACTTTTGTGTGAGAATGTGGTGGTGACCTAAAGAGGTAAACTACAGCTGAATCTTTTGGCATCAAGGGATTGTGTTTTCATGAAGGAAGCCACAAACAGATGACCACACTGACCTGGTCTAGCAGGTGGAGACGAGCCACATAGGCCCTCTCTGTCTGCAGGAGTTCATTGGCTATCTTGTACAATTTCTGCTCTGTGCTCTCCTCATCGTTTTGTTCACTTTCAGAGTCCTTGTCAATCATGCCATCTCCTCTGGTTGCATTATTCCACTGGCTGGAAAATGTGGAACTACATCCTTTTGGTATCTTGCTTTCTGCATCATTTATTCCTTTCACATTTACTACCATGCAGTCTTTCCCCTGCGCTATGCCATTCATTTGTTGTGGGGAATGCTCTTTGCCATTGCTTGATAGATGGGCTTCGCTTGTGGAATGAGTGCGTCGATGGTTAACTGGTGGTTTGATAGTGATGGCTGGCCCGTTGCAGATGAGTGATTGCAATGGTTTCAGCGGAGATCGTTCAACTTTTTCAGTTGGAATTCTGCAGAAATAAAGTGCATCTATCATTTAAATTATATTTAGAGATTCGATATTCATACATGATTGACATCTAATAGAAATTAATTCTATACATGCTAAAGGATGTTATTCATTTAATAAAAATAGAACAAATTAACAATCCAACCTGCTCTCATCCAAATAAACAATCAGGTCAGGCACACTCAAAGATTTCCCCGCTTTCTTCTCTTTTCCTTCCATCTTGCTGCTTGGGATTCTGTGCAGTCCGAGCCAGGATTTACAGTTCTTTGCAGGGCTGTAGCTCCCAATCCTCCCCTGCACAGGACTGGGGGTCCGCAGTTTTCCTACCAGAGGGCTCTGATTCCTTGGGGACAACTTAGCAGGGCTGTGCCCTCCTTCCCTCAGTGAGCAACAGCTCTGAATACCTCTTTTGCTTGGACTTGGAGATCTGAAAATTGGACTGCTTATAATATTTGGAATCCCCTGAGTGTGTCTGGCAGGGCTGACATGTGCTCCGGACAAAAGACTGTTTCCCCCTCCTCTGACAGGACTCGGGGAGCCTAGACAATTATGTGCTTGGTTGATACAGGAAACACAACGTCCATAACCTCTATTAGGACTTTGGTCTTGCTCTGTGCCATTAACTTGATGAGGTAGTAATTTTCCTGATGTGGGACTGTGGGCTTGAGTTGGTCCTGCCCTCAGAGGACTCTGGAGGTGAGCTGGTTTAGGAGGCACTGTGAAGAGATGGGCAGTGTATTTAGCTAACTCCTTATAATAGTACATAGTATGTCTTGCAGGTACAGTTTAGTCCACAAAATACTACAAATATTTTGATTTATTGAATCACATTACTTACAGTAATACACTCACATGGATAGCACTTCTTTTTGTATGTAGGCTACAGGTCTTCAGCCTACCTTGTGGTTTGACGGGTGATCTTTTAGCTGGGCTTCTTTTGGTGTCTCCTTCCGGTCCAAGTTTAGAGTTTGGTTCTGATCCACAGACACTCTTGCAAGCACGGCCACAGGTGTACGAGCCACACACGCCACTGCTCAGTACTAAAAGAAAAACGGTTACTATTACAGTTACTATCTGAGCCATATATACATATTTTATTTTTGCATGGAAATGTTCTCTGTTACAATACAGTACAGCTATACTGAAATACAAAATGTCAATGTACGGATGTATTTGATTGCACTGTTACAAGAAGTGGAAAAATCTAATCCAAGTCTTGCAAAATCATTGTACACATTTCCCCAAAAATGACAAAGTTGGATCTTTGAACTCAGCATAGCATTCAGAGCTGTTGTTTTAAGTATTCATTTTGCTGAGTGTTGGAAAACTAAATAAAACAAAAAGGGTATGATTCAGAGGTTCCTCCTGTGCCTTCAACAGCTAAGAAACACATTAAACCAACCTTACTGTAGTGTCATTAGTCTCTTGCTGAAGTGTTTCTTTAGCGCTAATAAATAGTAAATGTAACTTGTATAACACCTTTCTAATCTTTCAACCACTCAAAGACTTTCATACAGTGTCGGCATTCGCTGCCATGCAAGGTGCCAACGGCTCATCATTCACACACCGATGGCACAATCTTCGGGAGCAATTTGGGGGTCAGTTATCTTGCCGACAAGCAGGCTGGAGGAGCTGGATCGGTGGATGACCTGCTCTACCTCCTGAGCTACAGCCGCCAACATTATGCTCTTGTGTCATACTCCTGTAAGCACTATAGGTTGTTGCTGTACAATATTATGTCACATTTCTTGCAGTGTGGTTTATTTATTGTGTATGTTCTTTCGTACCCACATTGAAAATCAGTTTTCCTTTTGGGCTGATGAAGTTAGACCAACTGGTGGCACCCAGTAAATATTGTTTTAACCTATTTTAAATACACTATCCACTCCATTTTTATGTATTCACACACAAACTGTAGCTTTTAGCCAGCCACTGCAAAGTTTTCTGACAAAATCATGGATTTTCAAATTGTGCACCAAAGAGCAAATTAGATATAATACAATGTACAGAATGTTCCAGGTGTGGATTACTTTCTGTCCAGAAACCCTGCACATGATACTGATAGTATTCCTGGTTCTACACTAGTTTTGTGTTTGATCTAATTCTCACAAGACAATAAACGGTATGCATGTTAGACTTATCACAGTAATCACTGCTGTTTCATTACCCTTTTAAATCTGTGCACAGACATCCTGACTTACTTCACAACTTACTACTTTCAAATTGTGTTCTTACCTGCAGGTTAATTCCCAAATTTATGCAAGATTATCGTTCCTTGTTCAACAGAGTGAAGTTATTCTGTTCGCTCCTGGCTCTGCTTAAGTGTAAAAGATTTGTCGGTCACATGGAGATGGCTAAAGCCTACTTTCTCAACAATGTAATACTTCTGCTTTCTTCTTACTTCTCTCTTTTCGCCATACGTCTAACCTTTTCCACTCATGTCAAGTTACGTCAGCGTCTAAGAGGAAACATTCAACACAGAAATAACAGTGCCATCACTCCTGCAGAATCTTTTTTTTTTAGTTTTTAGACAACACTGACATCTTGGTGGAGCAGAGAAGCTGGAGAGGAAATTACAAAGAGAAAGATGCATGTTGAAGGCTGCTATTCAATACTATACTGTTTAAACCGCTTCAGTTTGGAATAAATAAATTTAAAAAATTAATTAAAAAAAAGCCAAATTTAGGACAAATAAAACTACACTGGGATTAACATAAATGTAAGGTTTTGAGGTTATATAAAGTATATCCAGGTATTTTAAAGATTCCAATGCTTAAAATGGAAGAAATAGTTCAACCACACGATTAATTGTTCTCTCTGCTTGTCAGAGAAAGAACAATGAAATATTGCAGCACATAACCTCTGCCATAAATCTACTGTGTGTTTTTTTTTTAAAACGAGGGATGTTTCTTTGACTTTAATCCAATCATATAATTAATTAATCCAACACGTATGTTTACTTAAACATCGATTATTTGACACATTAAAATAGCAGCTGTAGCTACTAAATCTGACACCTTACTTCTTACGAGCTGCTTGATCCAAATCCTGGGAGGTCCTGGTTCAGAAATCTTAAAGTTTGTAAGATTAAATGATTGATGTGATAGGAATGAAAGATTAACTGTGAGAATGTGACACCTGAATCGGCTAGAGAAAAGATGTATCACTCTAATGGATTTGTTTCAACAAAGGAAAGACTTTTTACACTTTGTTTTTTTTACAGATCAAATAAACAATTAGTGAGCTTCAGAGATGCTGGTAGATTCCCCCCCAACAATGTGTATCAATGTCAAAGAGAAAAATGTACATTATATTAAGTCACAGAGATGGATGGCACTGTTGAATCCGGCATCATCAGTACCATTGGAGCAAACATTCTTCTCTGATCTAAACAGATACTGTGGCTCAATGGGGGAACAGAGCAGCTTTGTATGTGTGTGGGGGTCTCAAGACACACAGTCAAAGTCCAGGCTGAATCAGGGGAAAGAGATTTCACTGTAGTAATCCAACAAGTTGACAGCAACACAAACACACACACTTGGTCTTAGTGAGTGTTAAAGACTGAAAGGTTGTTGTTTTTATTTACTGCATGCATATGCATTAATAATCTGTCTGGTGAACACAAACAGCTTGCTGGAATATACTGTAGTCAGGTTATATTTGGATAGTTTCCAACAATAGCAGTGCCTCAGAATCTAGTTACTGCTAGACATTCAGAGGCAAAACCTACATTGAACAGCGAATATATAAGCAGACTACTGTATTATTAAACTTTCCTATAAATACTGATTAAAATTAATGTCTTAGGGTCTCTATCAACCCAAAAGGGGACACATGCCACTGTCACAAATATGTCTGTAATATATAGTTCATGTATTTTGCTCCTGAACATGTTTTAATCACACATAAGCTTGAGTGGTACCCCTACACCTCACCTGTACGTGAGGCTTGGCAGTCCACCGCAGCACCTTTGGTTTTCCGCCTGACCGCCACTCGTCTGAACTCCTCCGTGTCCCGACTGTTCAGAGTCAGACTGTTTCTCTTCTTCAGGTCGAACATTGTCACAGAGCAGCCAAAGGTCAGAACACGGTAAACTGAGAGAGAGAAGGAGGGCGACGCGTCAAACCATCCGACACCCTGCTGTTCATTAGTGCACGTGCTCAATCTGTTTTAATAAGCACCGCCTCTCATTTAAACCTGCACGCGCCTCCGAGCAAACCCACTGGTGAACATTGACCAATCAGCGCGCAGTCACTAAGTCTACTGTAGGTCTATGGAATAAATAATGCTTTTAATGATAGAGTATATAAACACAATTTGAAATAAAGACTACAAAATAATTGAAATTATGAGCAGATGTTTGCATTAAATAAAAAATATTTAGTGTTTCATATTTTGTTTCCTGTCACAATTCTGACTGACAGGAGCAAGAGTGGAAAGAATCGGTGTTGAAAAGTGCTGACCATTATGTGTTTCCATCGCCATGTGACAGTTGCTGTAATGTAATCAGTTACCAGACAACATCAAAAGTATTGATTGGTATCCTCCTTTATCTGTTATTTGTCTCCATATGATCATAAGGACAAGAAGAGAGGATAACCCTACTAATTATGTTAACTACATTTTGTCATTCAGAGAGGAGAGAAAAGGTAACCACATGAGGAGGAAACAAAACAAAGAACAAGCATTGTGAACCATCTTTCCATGCACCTTTATTATATGTTCTAACAGAATTTCTAAACATAGATCATTCATTATTCTTTTGACAAAAGAAAAGAATCAGACAAAGAAAGGGGAGAATGATTTGTAGTGTGAACCCTTTTGTTTCAAAGAGAAATATCTGTTTCATCTTACTGTTGGAATTTAAATATTGATTAATTTTAATATCACATTTGTTGGGCTGCTGAGGTTTATTAACTATCATCGCACGTTATCTGTCTTTATCCATTTTCAGGGAGTATGAGCAGCCACAGATGTGCAACTCATCTGCTGTGGCGAGACCATCAAAGACAGTTTATTGTCCATCGGTGTTATTTGTGTATGTGTATGTGTACGTAGTATGGTGTGTCACAAATACTGCTGAATAAACTTACAGCCTGTGCTTGCATTAATAGTCATATGAAAAAAAAAATTGTGTTTGTTATGTAAAATAACTAAAGACATTTTGAATGTGCCTGAGTCTGGCTCCGTCGCCCCCATACATTATTACTGCTCAGCAAATTGAGTATTAATACAACAAGCTGTGTCATCATTGCCTTTTTAATGGGCTCTAATTTTGAAGGGACTCTTATTTTGAAAAACTCGTTTTATAGGAAGGAGTTAAAAGGTCATGACAAAATGAAAAAAGTGTGAAATGTTATTAGAATAAATATCAGAAAATATTCCCCTGTAGCCTGAATTTAAAATGGATACACTTTTCAAATATACACTCACCGGCCACTTTATTAGGTACACCTTGCTAGTACCGGGTTGGACCCCCTTTTGTCTTCAGAACTGCCTTAATTCTTCGCGGCATAGATTCAACAAGGTACTGAAAACATTCCTCAGAGAGTTTGGTGGACATGATAGCATCATGCAGTTGCTGCAGATTTATCGGCTGCACATCCATGATGCAAATCTCCCGTTCGACCACATCCCAAAGGTGCTCTATTGGACCACTAGAGGGACCTACCTAAAAAAAGAGTAAAAGGTCGCCCACCTCAGGTTAGCGGTGGGGGTCGGTGTTAGAACATGCTATGATGAACATGTACACTGTAAGTTCTACATTAAAGTTGAGCACAAGCTCATTGTTACTTTCACAACGTTTATGTTTGAATTCATAAACAACACACCATCTCTAGGGTTTACAGAGAATGGTCCGAAAAAGAGAAAATATCCAGTGAACGGCAGTTCTGTGGCCAAAAATGCCTTGTTGATAACAGAGGTCAGAAGAGAAGGCCAGACGGTTCGAGCTGATAGAAAGGCAACAGTAACTCAAATGACCACTCATTACAACAAAGGTATGCAGAAGAGCATCTCTGAACGCACAACACGTCGAACCTTGAGGCAGATGGGCTACAGCAGCAGAAGACCACACCGGGTGCCACTCCTGTCAACTAAGAACAGGAAACTGAGGCTACAATTCGCACAGGCCACCAAAATTGGACAATAGAAGATTGGAAAACGCTGCCTGGTCTGATGAGTCTCAATTTCTGCTGCGACATTCAGATGGTAGGGTCAGAATTTGGCGTCGACAACATGAAAGCATGGATCCATCAACTAGTACAACGTTTCAGGCTGGTGGTGGTGGTGTAATGATGTGGGGGAATTTTCTTGGCAACTTTTGGGCCCCTTAGTACTAATTGAGCATCGCTGCAACGCCACAGCCTACCTGAGTATTGCTGACCATGTCCATCCCTTTATGACCACAGTGTACCCATCTTCTGATGGCTACTTCCAGCAGGATAACGCGCCACATCATAAAGCTCGAATCATCTCAGACTGGTTTCTTGAACATGACAATGAGTTCACTGTACTCAAATGGCCTCCACAGTTACCAGATCTCAATCCAAA